>NC_069506.1:309702604-309807604 GCF_027579735.1 Bombina bombina
CATTAAACTTTACAAAGACGCTTTTTTTTTCTAAAATACTTATCTTTGCATTATGGTAAACATAACGCTGGTCCTCTGCCGGCATCTGCTGCTTTCTGTAGCAGATCAATGACGAATCCAGCTTCCTCCAATCGTTGTGTGCCCCCTTTGGCGTCCAGCTTGTGGGGCATTGCAATGATTGGAGTAAGTTTTCAAACATGAAATGCATAAAGCCATGTTAAAACCATGTTGTTTTGTCTCCCTCAAACACCAAAATGTTACTGTTTTTTTAAGGGTTGAATCTATTTTAAAATAAATAAACCAAAAAAAAAAAACACTTACATAATTTTTTTTGTTTTTTTTTTTTTGTTTCATGAGTATTAAGAATATATTTGTTATTAAAATTCTTAATATTTCTTCTTGATTAGAGCGTGGAATTGCAGTGTATTTCAAAAGCTGCATATTTATCAATAGTAAGTGATGTCACCTGTAGTCTGTCTTAATTGGGACAACAAACCTCTTGGTTGTCACAGAGAATCTGGGACAGCTTATGGTACAAACAAATAGAAAGGTGAGGCAGAAAGAACTACCCATTCATTAATAATAACTACACAAAGTACTCTTCAGTTAAAAAAACAAAACTACATTTTCTGGTAGTGGGTACATATTAAAATGAAACCTATTTCGCAATCTTTAAAAAGTGTTGGTGAGAATATGATATTAATGGCACTGCATGAAAACCAAACCATTAACTCTGCATGATTAAAGGGACATGAAACCCAATTTTATTCAGATTCTTATAGAGCATACCATTTTTTATAGCTTTCCTAATTACTTCCATTATCTAATTTGTCTCATTCTCTGAGTATTCTTTGTTTAAAGAATACCTAGATAGGCTCAGGGGTAACAAAGCACTACTGGGAGATAGCTGCTAATTGGTGGCTGCACATATATGCCTCTTGTCATTGGCTCACCTAGTGTGTTCAGCTATCTCCCAGTAGTGCTTTGCTGCTCCTTCAACAAAGAATACTAAGATAATGAAGCTTATTTAATATTAGAAGTAAATACTGTAGTTGTTTAAAAGTGTATACTTTATCCGGATCAGAATAGTTTTGGGTTTCATATCCCTTTAAGAAAACTTTGGGTTCTAAAAAATTATTTCTCCACTAAAAGTGATAGAGTATCATTTTCAGTTTCTTAGCACACAAACCCATTTAAAGGGATAGTCTACACCAGAATTGTTATTGTTTTAAAAGATAGATAATGCCTTTTCTGCCCAGCTTTGCACAGCCAACATTGTCATAGCTCAGCATGCTAATGCTCTGTGGCTGAGTTCTGTAGCAACCAGAGGGTTGCAGGTTTGATCCCCGGCGAGGTCCACTCAGCCTTTCATCCTTCTGAGGTCAATAAAATGAGCAGTGCCTTGAGACCCTTACGGGTGATTAGCCGCGCTTTACATGTACCCAATACATACATATATACTTTATAAAGGGAGAGAACACAAGATTGCAGGCACTACACGGTTAGAATGTAAAATAAAAAAATCAATTTATTGTAAAAGTTAAAAATGGTGTGTACCCAGACAAAGTACAAACACAAGAGGACTGTCTTGTACCTGCAATCTTGTTGTGTTCTCTCCCTTGGTAGTCTCTGGCCTGATCCGCCGCCTGCTACGCCACTCTGGGTGTTCTTGGGATGCAGTTTATTTTTTACTGTTTTTTTCTGCTACGACCAGAAGTTTTGACCGTGTTCTGGATTCCCCTTTTCATCTGTTAATATACTTTATAACCTTTAAACCTCTACATTTTAGCCTGTTTTTAAGCCACTATTTATTTGCTTTTCACAACAGGGGACTGCTAGTTTATGTCAGCCATATAGATAACATTGTGCTAATTCCTGAACTTTGTGACACTGCACTAATTGGATAAAATGCAAGTCAATAGATAATAAATAAAAAGTCATGTGATCAGGGGTCTGTCAGAAGGTAATTACAAAGGTAAAATGTGTATTAAAGGTCTACCATAGAATTGTTATTATTTTAAAAGATAGATAATCCCTTTATTACTCTTTCCCCAGTTTTGCATAACCAACACAGTTATAAATAATACTCATTTTACCTCTGTGATTACCTTGTATCTAGGAACCTTCTTCCAGCCCCCTGATCACATGACTGTGACTGTTTATTATCTATTGTCTTGCATTTAGCATTGTATTGTGCTAGATCTTAAATAACTTTATGTGCCTGAACACAGTGTTATCTATATGGCCCACGTGTACTTTCTGTCTCTTTGTGTTGAAAAGAGATTTAAAAAGCATGTGATAAGAGGCAGCCCTTAAAGGCTTAGAAATTAGTATATGAGCCTACCTATGTTTAGTTTAAACTAATACCAAGAGAAAAAAGCAAATTTAATGATAAAAGTAAATTGGAAAGTTGATTAAAATTAAAAGTCCTATCTGAATAATGAAAGTTTAATTTATACTAGACTGTCCCTTTAATATAACCATGTTGGTTGTGCAAAACGGGGAAATGGATAATAAAGGGATTATCTATCTATTTAAATTATAACTTTTTTGAGTATACTGTCCCTTTAAAGTCATTCTTCAGAAATAGTGAACTGCAATTAAAAAATACCTTTGCAGCAACTTTTTCTGTTATTAAAACATTGTTAGGCCATCCTTAAAAAAACAATTTCATATTGCAATTGACATTTTTTCATGAACCAACATTCAGCTTCAAATCTTGCTCCCATATCTCTCACAGACAGTCCTTTATTTTCTTAAGGTGGATTATCAGTGTTAATGATAATGACAAACAAAATAACAAAAACAGTGAAGATACTTGGTGATTTAGGATGTTTGCCCAGTAATCAGCTTGCACAGTAACTCACTGTTAGTATAATGCCTTTCAGCACCTATAGAATGTGAGCCTATAGGATACGGATTTATCACATAAATAAAGTCATATGAATATGCAAATATAAAGATGCACTTATTGTTACAGAGTGGAGAATAGAAACAAACGGGTATGTGATAATTCAATAAATGAAGAGAGTGAAGGAGAACTCCCATGGAGGTGCGCACAGATGAGCCGCGACCCGGCTCAAGGAGAGTCACAAAGAAGGTAAAGTTCCTGGATCAACCAGCAACCAATGTACGTGGCAGCACTCTTGGAGATAGATGATATATGTATCTGTAGGAGCAGAGAAAAGAGAGGCGCCTTATGGGACAGTATCGCTGTGCAGCGAAAAGGAGACAGCACACACTCAAAGTCAGGGTACTCACAAGGATTGCGGCATAAACGTATGCCTCACTAAGCAGGACGGAACCTTAGTCGCCCGCCAGACAGGCCTGATGAAACGACCGGAAGGTCGAGAAACGCGTTGCTGTATCTACTACATATTTAATATATGTTTTAACAGTGGTTTTAAATAAATTTGTTTTTATGATATCCCCGCTCTTCGTCTACTGCTTTATGGTTGGTCCGTCTGCCTGCCTCTCTAACTAAGAGCCCACAGCGATTGGTTTTATTACGGACAACTTGTTCCTCTGATGCTTCTACCATCTGTAGCTGCGGATTGGACCCTGGAGTTCCGGATACTCTTCCTCATTGGTCTGTCTGGCGGGCGACTAAGGTTCCGTCCTGCTTAGTGAGGCATACGTTTATGCCGCAATCCTTGTGAGTACCCTGACTTTGAGTGTGTGCTGTCTCTTGTCTCCTTTTCGCTGCACAACGATACTGTCCCATAAGGCGCCTCTCTTTTCTCTGCTCCTACGAATAATTCAATAAACCTATTTAACAAAATATAATTAATTCCATGAAGAGAACTAGTATAAAGTAAGTCAAGAGGGGAGTGAGTGGTAGCATATAGTTTTTTATTCATACTACTTGTGTGTGAACCACAATGCATGCTGCTACTGCATCCACATGGTTAGGGTTGTCATTGGGTAAAAGGGCCCTTTTTTCTGCTGACAAAGATGTCAGTTAAATCAAAATTGCATAACTCATTTGAAAAACCAATGCTGCATTATTCTCGGCAAATGAAAATCAAATAGAGATCTGTAGTTCCACGCAGCTTCCAGTTTGCTTTTTAATGTATTTTTAAGTCTGGAAAATATATCAAAACCACATTTAAATTCAAGTATATTATAGATTCATCACAGAAATCCCTTCTTTTTAGTGGGTGAACTTTTCCACTTGACATTCAAAACCCACTGAGAATGTTACTTTTTATAGGCTTTTTAATAGGCTGGCAACTTCAGATGACTGCAGGTGATTTCTTCATCCTGGTTGGAATGTCCAGACATGAGAATTGAACATGGACTTTTTTGATTAAGGTGGAAACCACTCCAGGAAAGGATAAGGCATCGTAATCAGAGTGGTTTCCTGTCCGTTTTGCTAATCAAAGCAATGCAGAACTCTGTTTGCACAGTGAAATTTGATTTCAAGTAAATGGACTTCCAATAAGTAATCAGTGTACACAGTAATCACTTGGAAATGTGAGACTAAGTAAATGTGTTCAATGAAAACAGCATGAATTTCACACTGTTAAGTCAAAAAGGTGAAATAAATAAAAAAATTAAAAGTGGATAGTGCTTGCACTATATATGAGAATTATTTGTGCACAGATGACAACACATTTGTCTGGATGCCCTATAAATTGTAAAAAAAAAAAACAAAAAGAGAAAAAATTCCTTAATGCACATTAATGTTTAAAGACAAACTGACTTGTGCATACACAAAAATGCACTACACTCTCTTTCCTTAGTCTGAATATTAATTTTGATACATTGAATATTTTCTCTTAAATTAAATATTACTTTTGCCACTTCATTGTTATTGAATATTCAAATACATTATCAGTGTAATTATTCATTTAGAAAAAAGGGCTCAAACGTTACATTCAGTTTGTTTGAAAACATATTTTTAGACTTTAAAACCGGCTAAATGTAACTTTAATCCTCTGAGATATAATCTAGGTAGTGAAATATATCATTTGAATGGCAATTGCCATTTTAACAGAGTATATGTGTAAGAACTTTGTATTTTTATTTATTTATTCAGAAAACATGTTTTTAATCCATTTCACTGAGGTGTCCAGAACTAATTTTAAAGGCTTGAGTTGCAGTATGGACTTGGGTAGAGCTCTAAGGCAGTTACACTGGGGCAGTTGTAAAAAGGCTGTTGCTTTGAGTAAGGGAGATTCTGACTGACTCTCCAGAGATTAAAGGGACAGTAAAGAAAAAATTAAACTTTTATAATTGAGATAGAGCACACAATTTTAAACAACTTTCTAATATCTATACTATAATTGCGCTTGTAATGTTTCTGTCGCCGTCGTCAGTTGCGCGCACAGCCAGACGAATATCTATTAACAAACAACTAACGCATGCACAATATTTACCTCTCAACTGCCATCCCCCACCGCAATAACTTAATAAAATGTAGTAACCCCTAATCCGCCAACCCCCACATCAAAAAGTAAATAATAAAGTTATTAACCCCTAATCCGCCATTCACCCACATTGCAATCTACCTAATAAAGGGAATAACCCCTAATCCACAATTCACCCACAGCGCAAATAAACTAATTAAAGTATTAACCCCTAAACTGCCAACCCCCCACAACACCAACTACATAATTACACTATTAAGCGCCCACCCACACATCGCAACTACTAAATAAACCTAGGTTATTAGCTACTAAACCGCCGGCCCAACACATCGCGACACACAAAATTAAACTAATAACTGCTAAACCTAACAACCAACTAACTTTAAATTAAAGTTATAATATAACTACCTTAAAATAAATAAAAACTTATCTGTGAAATAAAATTAAAAAAAAATAAGATTAAACTATAAATAAAACTAACAACTATTTTAAAAAACTAAAATAAACTAAAAATAAAGAAACTAAATTACAAAATTAAAAAATCCTAACACTACAAAAAAAATAAAAAAATAACATTACAAAAAACCTCTAAAATTATGAAAAATAAAACAAATCTAAGATTAAAAAAATAATAAATTAAATTATCCAAAATATAAAAAAATAAACCTTTTCTAATACCCCAATTAAAAAAAAAGCCCCCCAAAAATAAAAACACCCCCTAATCTATCAATAAACTACCAATAGCCCTTAAAAGGCCCTTTTGCCCTAAGTTAAACAGCTCTTCTACATTAAAAAATTACAAAATACCCCCCCACCCAACCAAACCCCCAAAATAAAAATAAAAACTCACTCTAAAAAACCTAAGCTACTCATTGCCCCTAAAGGGGCATTTGTATGGGCATTGCCCTTAAAAGGGCAATCAGCTCTTTAGTGCCCATTAAAAATTTTAAAAATCCCTAATGTAAAAAAAACCCAGCCAAAACCCCCCCAAAAAAACCTAACACTAACACCAAAATAGTTATTCACCATTCCTGAAGTCCGGTGGTGAATGTCTTCTTCCAGACGGCTTCATCTTCATCCAGCGCAGGAACATCTTCTTTCTTCATCTGGAGCAAAGGAGGCCGCGGAGCAGGAATGACAATCGCGGAGCCATCCAGCATGAAGGATCCTCTTCATGCAATCATCGCCACACACTGAAGATTGAATGCAAGGTACTTGTTTTATATTGGGGTACCTTGCATTCCTATTGGCTGAAATTTTTAAATCAGCCAATAGGATGAGAGCTACTAAAATCCTATTGGCTGATTTGAACAGCCAATAGGATTTCAATAGCTTTCATCCTATTGGCTGATTTGAAAATCTCAGCCAATAGGAATAAAAGGTACCCCATTACAAAAAAAGGGTATCTTGCATTCATTCTTCAAAGTGCGGCAACGATGGCATAAAGAAGATCTGCGGCCGCCGGTCCTGCTCTGCACCACCTTCGCTCTGGATGAAGAAAAAAGATGTCCCGCACTGGATGAAGATGGAGACGCCTGGAAGAAGATCTCCACAGCTGGGACTTCAGGAATGGTGAGTACCTATTTCGAGGTTAGAGTTAGTTTTTTGTTTTTGGGTGATTTTTTGTTTTTAGATTATTTTTTTTTTATTTTAATGGGCAGCAAAAGAGCTGATTGCCCATAAAAATGCCCCTCTAGGGGCAATGGGTATCTTAGATTTTTTTAGGGTTAGGTTTTTTATTTTTGGGGGATGGGTGGGGGGTTTTACTTTTAGGGTGTAATTTGAAATTTTTAACAGTAAAAGAACTGTTTGCTTTATCGCAATACCCTACAAAATGCCCTTTTAAGGGCTATTGGTAGTTTAATGTTAGATTAGGAGCGTTTTTATTTTAGAGTGGCTTTTTATTTTTATAGGGGTATTAGATTAGGTTTATTTTTTTTATTTTGGATAATTATGTTTATTTTTTCTGTAATTTTAGATTTTTTATTTTTTATAATATTAGATTTTATTATTTTAATGTAATGTTAGGTTTTTTATTTTTATTTTGTAAGGAGTTTTTTATTTTGTTACTTTTCTTATTAATTGATTTAGTGTTTATTATTTTTTGTACTTTAGATAATTGTATTTTGTTAATTTAATTTATTTAATTTTATTGTAATGTTAGGTTTTAGTGTAAGGCAGGTTAGGCTTTATTTTAATGGTACATTTGTAATTATTTTAACTAGTTAGCTAGTAAATAGTTAATAACTATTTACTAACTAGTATACCTAGTTAAAAGAAATACAAACTAAGCTGTAAAATAAAAATAAAACCTAAGATAGATACAATGCAACTATTAGTTATATTGTAGCTAGCTTAGGCCTAGATTTAGATTTTGGCGGTAGCCGTCAAAACCAGCGGCTCCTAACGCTGGTTTTAGGCTACCGCCGGTATTTGGAGTCAGTCAGGAAAGGGTCTAACGCTCACTTTCCAGCCGCGACTTTTTCGTACCGCAGATCCCCTTACGTCAATTGCGTATCCTATCTTTTCAATGGGATCTTTCTAACTCCGGTATTTAGAGTCGTGGCTGAAGTGAGCGTTAGAAATCTAACGACAAAACTCAAGCCGCAGAAAAAAGTCAGTAGTTAAGAGCTTTCTGGGCTAACGCCGGTTTATAAAGCTCCTAACTACTGTACTCTAAAGTACACTAACACCCATAAACTACCTATGTACCCCTAAACCAAGGTCCCCCCACATCGCCGCCACTCAATTAAATTTTTTTAACCCCTAATCTGCCAACCGCCACCTACGTTATACTTATGTACCCCTAATCTGCTGCCCCTAACACCGCCGACCCCTATATTATATTTATTAACCCCTAACCTGCCCCCCACAACGTCGCCGCCAGCTACCTACAATAATTAACCCCTAATCTGCCGACCGCAAAGCGTCGCTACTTACGTTATCCTTATGTACCCCTAATCTGCTGCCCCTAACATCGCCGACCCCTATATTATATTTATTAACTCCTAATCTGCCCCCCACAACGTCGCCTCCACCTGCCTACACTTATTAACCCCTAATCTGCCGAGCGGACCGCACCGCTATTATAATAAAGTTATTAACCCCTAATCCGCCTCACTCCCGCCTCAATAACCCTATAATAAATAGTATTAACCCCTAATCTGCCCTCCCTAACATCGCCGACACTTAACTTCAAGTATTAACCCCTAATCTGCCGATCGGAGCTCTCCGCTACTCTAATAAATTTTTTAACCCCTAAAGCTAATTTTAACCCTAACCCTAACACCCCCCTAAGTTAAATATAATTTTATTCTAAATAAATAAATTAACTCTTATTAAATAAATTATTCCTATTTAAATCTAAATATTTACCTGTAAAATAAACCCTAATATAGCTACAATATAAATTATAATTATATTATAGCTATTTTAGGATTTATATTTATTTTACAGGCAACTTTGTATTTATTTTAACCAGGTACAATAGCTATTAAATAGTTAAGAACTATTTAATAGCTAAAATAGTTAAAATAATTACAAAATTACCTGTAAAATAAATCCTAACCTAAGTTACAATTAAACCTAACACTACACTAGCATTAAATTAATTAAATACAATTTCTACAATTATCTACAATTAAACCTAGCACTACACTATCAATAAATTATTTAAATACAATATCTACAATTATCTACAATTAAACCTAACACTACACTATCAATAAATTATTTAAATACAATATCTAGAAATAAATACAATGAAATAAACTAACTAAAGTACAAAAAAATAAAAAAGAACTAAGTTACAAAAAATAAAAAAATATTTACAAACATTAGAAAAAAATTACAACAATTTTAAACTAATTACACCTACTCTAAGCCCCCTAATAAAATAACAAAGCCCCCCAAAATAAAAAAATGCCCTACCCTATTCTAAATTAAAAAAGTTCAAAGCTCTTTTACCTTACCAGCCCTGAACAGGGCCCTTTGTGGGGCATGCCCCAAAGAATTCAGCTCTTTTGCCTGTAAAAAAAACACATACAATACCCCCCCCAACATTACAACCCACCACCCACATACCCCTAATCTAGCCCAAAACCCCCTTAAATAAACCTAACACTAAGCCCCTGAAAATCTTCCTACCTTATCTTCACCAAACCAGGTTCACCGATTGGTCCTCGGAAGTGTTGATCCAAGCCCATGCGGGGGGCTGAAGAGTGACGTCCATCCTCGGGCTGAAGTCTGGATCCAAGCGGCGGCTGAAGAAATCCATCATCGGGCTGAAGTCGGAAGTCCATCATCGGGATGAAGTCTTCTATCAAGCCGCATCTTCAATCTTCTTTCTTCTGGAACGGAGCCATCTTCTTCCAAGCTGATGCGGAACATCCTCTTCAACCGACGACTAGACGACGAATGACAGTTCCTTTAAATGACGTCATCCAAGATGGCATCCCTCGAATTCCGATTGGCTGATAGGATTCTATCAGCCAATCGGAATTAAGGTAGGAATATTCTGATTGGCTGATGGAATCAGCCAATCAGAATCAAGTTCAATCTGATTGGCTGATCCAATCAGCCAATCAGATTGAGCTCGCATTCTATTGACTGATCGGAACAGCCAATAGAATGCAAGCTCAATCTGATTGGCTGATTGGATCAGCCAATCAGAATATTCCTACCTTAATTCCGATTGGCTGATAGAATCCTATCAGCCAATCGGAATTCGAGGGACGCCATCTTGGATGACGTAATTTAAAGGAACCGTCATTCGTCGTCTAGTCGTCGGTTGAAGAGGATGTTCCGCGTCAGCTTGGAAGAAGATGGCTCCGTTCCAGAAGAAAGAAGATTGAAGATGCAGCTTGATAGAAGACTTCATCCCGATGATGGACTTCCGACTTCAGCCCGATGATGGATTTCTTCAGCCGCCGCTTGGATCCAGACTTCAGCCCGAGGATGGACGTCACTCTTCAGCCCCCCGCTTGGGCTTGGATCAACACTTCCGAGGACCGATCGGTGAACCTGGTATGGTGAAGATAAGGTAGGAAGATCTTCAGGGGCTTAGTGTTAGGTTTATTTAAGGGGGGTTTGGGTTAGATTAGGGTATGTGGGTGGTGGGTTGTAATGTTGGGGGGGGTATTGTATGTGTTTTTTGTACAGGCAAAAGAGCTGAATTCTTTGGGGCATGCCCCGCAAAGGGCCCTGTTCAGGGCTGGTAAGGTAAAAGAGCTTTGAACTTTTTTAATTTAGAATAGGGTAGGGCATTTTTTTATTTTAGGGGGCTTTGTTATTTTATTAGGGGGCTTAGAGTAGGTGTAATTAGTTTAAAATTGTAATTTTTTTCTAATGTTTCTAAATATTTTTTTATTTTTTGTAACTTAGTTCTTTTTTATTTTTTGTAGTTTAGTTAGTTTATTTCATTGTATTTATTTGTAGATATTGTATTTATATAATTTATTGATAGTGTAGTGTTAGGTTTAATTGTAGATAATTGTAGATATTGTATTTAAATAATTTATTGATAGTGTAGTGTTAGGTTTAATTGTAGATAATTGTTGGTATTTTATTTAATTAATTTATTGATAGTGTAGTGTTAGGTTTAATTGTAACTTAGGTTAGGATTTATTTTACATGTAATTTTGTAATTATTTTAACTATTTTAGCTATTAAATAGTTCTTAACTATTTAATAGCTATTGTACCTGGTTAAAATAAATACAAAGTTGCCTGTAAAATAAATATTAATCCTAAAATAGCTATAATATAATTATAATTTATGTTGTAGATATATTAGGGTTTATTTTACAGGTAAGTATTTAGATTTAAATAGGAATAATTTATTTAATAAGAGTTAATTAATTCCGTTAGATTTAAATTATATTTAATTTAGGGGGGTGTTAGTGTTAGGGTTAGACTTAGCTTTAGGGGTTAATACATTTATTAGAATAGCGGTGAGCTCCAGTTGGCAGATTAGGGGTTAATGTTTGAAGTTAGGTGTCGGCGATGTTAGGGAGGGCAGATTAGGGGTTAATACTATTTATTATAGGGTTAGTGAGGCGGATTAGGGGTTAATAACTTTATTATAATAGCGGTGCGGTCCGCTCGGCAGATT
Source organism: Bombina bombina (assembly GCF_027579735.1). Classification (NCBI taxonomy): domain Eukaryota; kingdom Metazoa; phylum Chordata; class Amphibia; order Anura; family Bombinatoridae; genus Bombina; species Bombina bombina. The sequence continues at coordinate 309,714,088 of NC_069506.1, forward strand.
AGGGATTAATAAGTGTAGGCAGGTGGAGGCGACGTTGTGGGGGGCAGATTAGGGGTTAATAAATATAATATAGGGGTCGGCGGTGTTAGGGGCAGCAGATTAGGGGTACATATGGATAATGTAAGTAGCGGCGGTTTACGGAGCGGCAGATTAGGGGTTAATAATAATATGCAGGGGTCAGCTATAGCGGGGGCGGCAGAATAGGGGTTAATAAGTGTAAGGTTAGGGGTGTTTAGACTCTGGGTACATGTTAGAGTGTTAGGTGCAGACGTAGGAAGTGTTTTCCCATAGAAAACAATGGGGCTGCGTTAGGAGCTGAACGCGGCTTTTTTGCAGGTGTTAGGTTTTTTTTCAGCTCAAACAGCCCCATTGTTTCCTATGGGGGAATCGTGCACGAGCACGTTTTTGAAGCTGGCCGCGTCCGTAAGCACCGCTGGTATCGAGAGTTGAAGTTGCGTTAAATATGCTCTACGCTCCTTTTTTGGAGCCTAACGCAGCCATTCTGTGAACTCTCAATACCAGCGGTATTTAAAAGGTGCGGCCAGAAAAAAGCCAGCGTTAGCTACGCACCCCTTTGGCCGCAGAACTCTAAATCTAGGCGTTAGGGTTTACTCTACAGGTAAGTATATATTTAGTTTTAAATAGGAATTAGTTATTAATAGTAGGTTTTATTTAGATTTATTTTAATTATATTTAAGTTAGGGGGTGTTAGGGTTACGTTAGGGTTAGGTTTAGGGGTTAATAGGTTTATTATAGTACCGGAGTGGGCGAACGGAAGATTAGGGGTTAATTATATTTAAATAGTGTTTTTTATGTGGGAGGGCGGCGGTTTAGGGGTTAATAATTGTATTATAGTGGCGACGATGTTGGGGGCGGCGGCATTTTTTAAGTGGCGGCAATGTCCGGAGCGGCATATTAGGGGTTAATAATTTTATTTTATTATTTGCGATGCAGGAGGGCCTCGGTTTAGGGGTTAATAGGTAGTTTATGGGTGTTAGTGTACTTTGTAGCAGTTTATTTATGAGTTGTATGGTACAGCTTTGTAACGTAAAACTCAAAACTACTGACTTTAGATGGCGGTCCAGATCTTGTCGGTATAGGGTGTACCTCTCACTTTTTGGCCTCTCAGCAAAACTCGTAATACCGGCACTATGGGAGTCCCAATGAAAAAGGACTTTTTTTAAAGTACTGACGTTGCGCGACGGCCAACAAAGTGTGTGGTACACCTATACCTACAAGACTTGTAATATCAGCGGTAGGGAAAAAGCATCGTTATGGGCCATAATGATGCTTTTTCACTCATAACGCAAAACATGTAATCTAGCTGTTTATTAGGTAGATTGCATTGTGAGGGGTTGGTGGTTTAGGGGTTAATACTTTAATTAGGTTATTTGCTTTGTGGGTGAATGGCGGATTAGTGGTTAATCACTTTATTAGGTAGATTGCAATGTGGGGGGTTGGCGGTTTAGTGGTTAATAATTGTATTAGGTAGATTAAGAAGTGGCGGGTTGGCGGATTAGGGGTTAATAGTTTTGTTAGTAGTTGCGATGTGAGGGGATGGCCGTTTAGAGGTTAATACATTTTATTATTAGTTGCGATGTGGGAGGATGGCGGAAATAGGGGTTTTGACATGTTCAGTTTATTTTTGGGAGGCGGGTTAGACATATATGGGCGATACAACATTTTAAAGTTTTTTTCTTAAGCGCCGGCAGTTCATAAACTGCTGTAAGTCACTGGCGACTCCAGAAATATGTATTTCCACACATTTCTGAACATCGCCAGTTAATCCAATTACGACAGTTTATCATCTGACGGCACCGTATATGTAATTCACCTGATGTGCGAGGTGAATTTACGGGTGGCGCAGATTTCAGCAGTTGCGCTGAAACCTATACCGCATATGTAATCTCACCCCTGAGCTGCATCCAGGTGGATTCCGAAAATGGCTGGGTGGTGAGATCCCTCGCCCCCCCAAGAGGAACCTCACTCTACAACAATAGACTGCCCTCCGGGCAGGCTTAACACCTGGTACTTCCATAATCTAAATGTGCACAATCTTTTTATTTGCACACTTTCTGAGACACAAGCTCCTATTGAGCATAAGCAAGATTCACAGGATATACGCATAAGCATTTTGTGATTTGCTCATAAATGTCACATGAATAGGAAGGAAAATGTTACTAATTTAGACAATCTACTACTCATTTGAAATTCAAACTAAGTGCTTTTGCATTGTCTTTTTATTATGCATTTATTGCATATATTATGATATACTACACTGGTAGTCTTCACACTTCAGATTAGTGATCTTGGTGTTGACTAAAAACTTACGGGTCTATTTATCAAGCTCCGAACGGAGCTTGATGACCCTTGTTTTTGGCTAGCCTGCAGTCTCGCCAGAAACACAAGTTATGAAGCAGCGGTCCGAGGCAGCAGACAGAAATCAACCTGATCGAATACGATAGGGTTGATTGACAGCCCCTGCTAGCGGCCGAATGGCCGCAAATCTGCAGGGGGTGGTATTGCACCAGCAGTTCACAAAGAACTGGTGGTGCAATGATAAATGTGGACAGTGTATGCTGTCGGCATTTATCGATGTGCGGCGGACATGGTTCGCTATAGCGGATCATGTCCGTCTGCACAATGATAAATGGGGGCCTTATGGTATTTGTCAGAAATAAGAGAGATTTTGCCATTGTGGATAATCTAGCATCTGTCAGCCTCTTTATAATTTAAGAAACAGAATCACCTTTAAGTAAATACAGAGAGATATCTTATTTAGTGGGTGAAGCTGGGTGAAGCTACTGAAACCATATTTATGTATTAAGAAAATATTACTTCCTGTGGTATTTTACACAATTACAACATTTTCCAACAGATCTCAATTTTTTTTTATGCTAACTCAATGAAAGTTTGCAAATCAGCAGTGGGTGGCGTTGCACCAGCAGCTCACAAGAGCTGCTGGTGCAATGCTGAATACGGAGAGCGTATTGCTCTCCGCATTCAGCGATATCTGTCGGACCTGACCCGCAGTGTCGGATCAGGTCCGACAGACATATGATAAATAGGCCCCATTAACTCCTTATACTAAATAAAGTACTACACATTAAATATAGTACTGATTTATGGCCTGTTCTTAAATATATGTTTGTTGTGAATATGCATAATAGCAAGAGGCGAATATTAGAATTTTGACCTTTAAAAGGTAGAACAAATATTCCACTTGATATCTGTTCTGCCACTGAAATGTTTCTATTTAATTACATGTTATAGATTTGATTTCCTACAGACTGATAAACAGAACATTTTTTTTTTAAATGTCTTTCTAAAAAACAAATTGCATTAGTTATTTTTAACAAATGAATCTGTCCCACTGACTATGCATTGTATCACATCAAATATTAATTAATGAGTATATTTGAAAGATAATAATTGAAGTTTGATAAGATGGTAAATGAATACAGGATAGCATTAAAAGGATATAACAATACCTGTTTTCCTTAAAACTCATAACACTCAATAGCTTTGAATTAGCAGGAATGCTTGCAGCCAATCTAGAGCCAGCACAGAGATATAATTAAATGGACACTGAACCCAAATTTTTTTCTTTTGTGATTCAGATAGAGCATGCAATTTTAAGCACCTTTCTAATTTACTCCTATTATCGCTTTTTATTTGTTCTCTTGCTATCTTTATTTGAAAAAAGAAGGCATCTAAGCTAAAGAGCCAGCACATTTTTGGTTCAGCACTCTGGACAGAACTTTTTTTGGTGGGTGAATTTATCCACCAATCAGCAAGAACAATCCAGGTTGTTCACCAAAAATGGGCAGGCATTTAAACTTACATTCTTGCTTTTCAAATAAAGATACCAAGAGAATGAATAAAATTTGATAATAGAGTAAATTAGAAAGTTGCTTAAAATTGCATGCTCTATAATTGGTTAATGGACAATGTAACAAATTGTTTTCTTTATTGCATATAAACATGTTTATTTTAAAATATGTATTAAAAAAATCGACCTTCCGTTGCTAACTTTCTTTGTTCGGACTTGTTGATGTATGTTTGTTTACACCAATGAAGCGGGGAACCACGGGACAAGGGATACATTAGTATCAGTTACATATAGAAATGCATTTCTTGCTAGTATCAACAATAATGTAAACTGGTTTTAACTAATATTTTTCATGCACAAAATGTATTTGTAAGATGATTTATTGCTGCTATTCGTATGCACAGTAGAATTTGTTTCCAATATTCTGCACTAATGCAGTTATATACATTCTTTCTGGCAGCTAACTGTTAAAGAAAGAGACATCTGCACTACACAGACACTAATGTTATACAGAAAGCCAGTGAGAGTAACAAAAAAAAACTCAATTGAAGAAATCTGTATTAGAAAAACAAACTATACATCTCTGTCCCGGTTAAACCAGTAGCTGTTTATTGTTCAGGTCCGCTGAGCCCCAGCAATGCTGCTCTGAGTAAAGAGCAAAGAACACAAATATGCCCTGAAGCCGAACTAATACGTTGTTTCCATCACTGCATCAACAGTAAGGACTGTGGTTTTGAGCTAAAGGGGGTCTGTTGGGGCTAATGAGGAATTTAACCCCTTCCAAAAACAATAAATGGCAAATTTTTAGGTTGAATAAATTGCTGAGAGGGGAAGGTCTACACTGATGTCAGGGGATATTTAAGTGATATTTTTAGTTAAAACATAGTACATAAAATATAAGATAAAAGACGTGATTCAGTGAAAATACAATCAACATTAACCACTTGTTTCCAGAAAAAGTTGTAGTATACAGGGAGTGCAGAATTATTAGGCAAATTGTATTTTTGAGGATTAATTTTATTATTGAACAACAACCATGTTCTCAATGAACCCAAAAAACTTATTAATATCAAAGCTGAATAGTTTTGGAAGTAGTTTTTAGTTTGTTTTTAGTTATAGCTATTTTAGGGGGATATCTGTGTGTGCAGGTGACTATTACTGTACATAATTATTAGGCAACTTAACAAAAAACAAATATATACCCATTTCAATTATTTATTTTTACCAGTGAAACCAATATAACATCTCAACATTCACAAATATACATTTCTGAGATTCAAAAACAAAACAAAAACAAATCAGTGACCAATATAGCCAAAAGCCTGCCATCCATGGATTCTGTCAGTGTTTTGATCTGTTCACCATCAACATTGCGTGCAGCAGCAACCACAGCCTCCCAGACACTGTTCAGAGAGGTGTACTGTTTTCCCTCCTTGTAAATCTCACATTTGATGATGGACCACAGGTTCTCAATGGGGTTCAGATCAGGTGAACAAGGAGGCCATGTCATTAGATTTTCTTCTTGTATACCCTTTCTTGCCAGCCACGCTGTGGAGTACTTGGACGCGTGTGATGGAGCATTGTCCTGCATGAAAATCATGTTTTTCTTGAAGGATGCAGACTTCTTCCTGTACCACTGCTTGAAGAAGGTGTCTTCCAGAAACTGGCAGTAGGACTGGGAGTTGAGCTTGACTCCATCCTCAACCCGAAAAGGCCCCACAAGCTAGCTCATCTTTGATGATACCAGCCCAAACCAGTACTCCACCTCCACCTTGCTGGCGTCTGAGTCGGACTGGAGCTCTCTGCCCTTTACCAATCCAGCCACGGGCCCATCCATCTGGCCCATCAAGACTCACTCTCATTTCATCAGTCCATAAAACCTTGGAAAAATCTTGGCCCAGTATTGACGTTTCAGCTTGTGTGTCTTGTTCAGTGGTGGTCGTCTTTCAGCCTTTCTTACCTTGGCCATGTCTCTGAGTATTGCACACCTTGTGCTTTTGGGCACTCCAGTGATGTTGCAGCTCTGAAATATGACCAAACTGGTGGCAAGTGGCATCTTGGCAGCTGCACGCTTGACTTTTCTCAGTTCATGGGCAGTTATTTTGCGCCTTGGTTTTTCCACACGCTTCTTGCAACCCTGTTGACTATTTTGAATGAAACGCTTGATTGTTCGATGATCACGCTTCAGAAGCTTTGCAATTTTAAGAGTGCTGCATCCCTCTGCAAGATATCTTACTATTTTTGACTTTTCTGAGCCTGTCAAGTCCTTCTTTTGACCCATTTTGCCAAAGGAAAGGAAGGTGCCTAATAATTATGCACACCTGATATAGGGTGTTGATGTCATTAGACCACACCCCTTCTCATTACAGAGATGTACATCACCTAATATGCTTAATTGGTAGTAGGCTTTCGAGCCTATACAGCTTGGAGTAAGACAACATGCATAAAGAGGATGATGTGGTCAAAATACTCATTTGCCTAATAATTCTGCACTCCCTGTACAATGCACTGGCATCCAACAGGTTTATTGTCTGGACATAAAAGTTTTATTTCTTCTTTGATAAATATGAGAATGGTTTATGGCCGGAATTTGTAAAATAAAAGACACAGAGGCGCCACAATGGCCTAGTACCACCAACACAAGTGAAAATGGTAACAAAACAAATGGTTACTCACAAACATGATGCACCCATGCTAATGGGATAGGCTGGAGCTTCACAGTAGTCCAGCTCACTGTATGGAAACAGGCTGTAGTTCAGAGCAGGAATGTTCCAAGGGAGTCACCACCAACACCTATTAGAAAATATAAAACGAACCACCATAGCCTAGTGCAGTATGGTAAGTTCTTAGATTTTTGAACTCACGGTCATGAACTCATTCCAGATTACAAGTTCAATAACAGATGCACTGTTGTGAACAAGTTTGGACTTAGCGTGCATGGAGGCTTGTCCCCCATAAAAAAATGCTTTTTTAAAAATTCACAAGTGCACAATCTTGTTTAAGGTTCTCTTAGAAAGATTTAAGCAACGAAAGAAAGGAAGAGCAGAGGCATTTTGGGGCATGCTTATGAGGTAGATTACCAATATATTGTGGGGTGGAGTATGTTGAATTAGAAATATGAGTAATGATGAAATAAAACATAACATTTATTTAATGATATTACATAATTTTGTGGACCATGCCACCATTAGACTAATATAAGCACTTCATTAAGTACTTCTAAAAACAAAAATATAAAATAGCACTGCAAACTCTTCCAGTCAGGAAAAGCCTGAGATAACACAGTCTATCTATACCTATAGATGTCAATAACTATAGATGTTGTAAGCACAGGTTAATCCACGGTTTAGCAAAACCTAATAGGGAAGAAACGATCTATATCTATAAAGTGTCCCTTGTGGCATAAAGAGGGTTAACACTGGGTTTATATAACCCTTATTCGCCTATATCATATATTTAACGATTAAAGCCACAAGTTCCCCAGGGGGGAAAGACCGTTAACAGCCAGTTAGATAAACTATAACCTAATGCCAATAAAGGCCAACATCTAGTTTTTTAGAAACAAATATATTAAATGTTATTAACAAAAGAAGGAGAGAAGCAATATAAAACAGGATTATTTTACCGCAAGTATGCTGCAGACCCAATAACCCATTTTTAAAAGAACCAGAGTTTGCTGCAATTCTTTTATAAAGTAGTTTACATATGTTTTAGAAATACACCTGTCTATACTGAAAATAGGACAATGATCGGTTAATTAAGTTATATAACAATTATGATGGCCAATAACATATCCAATAAAATGATTATGGAATAATTATTTAGTTACACACACACACACACACACATATATATATATATATATATATATATATATATATATATATATATATATATATATAAATTGCCTTTTTGCGGTCAAATACATGGCCATATAACATATACCTTTTAAACTATAAATATTTTTTATTACTATTTATATTTGTAATTTTTATCTTATTCATGGTGTGTTTGGTGCAAATGTAGTGTAAGGTCTTCATTTGAGCTTTCCCAAAACGCATTTAATTTGCTTGCGTTCAAGCAAATGCGTTTACTTTCAACTTATAATAAGCGCGCAAATTAGTGCACTCACAATAGTCATATTAGGCACACGCTAATGTTAGCCTACCACTTGTGATCTAGCCCTAAATATTTTATTTTTCATTAAAATTAAAAAAATAAAAATAATAAAATAATACATTTTAAAAAATGAAAAACAACTTCAGAAAGTTTATTCAAAATTACAATGTTGGAACGTTATAAAAATGTTAAGCGTCTACTGACACAAAATACTGAGAAAATAGATTAATGATGATTTTGTTTAGAAAATAAGTAGTAATGTGTAGCAACCAAATCAAAATTTTTTCAAATGAATCTCTCAGAACAAATATTCCGAAAATATTTATATTCAGAATTTTATTTTTTCTCAATATTTGTCTGCTGCACTTTTAGGTATTTGTTTATTTTAAACTGAAACAAGTAGTACCGAATCATTTGTTTTCGTTAAACAAATGTAAACGTTCCTTTGCTATAGGTGAAAAAGTTCACCCGTGGCCTTAAACTTACCTCTAGCTCTCTGGAGAGCCGCACAAATCCCAGGCATTTTGCACAGAGCCCTAGGCATCCTATTAGCATAGCCCAGGGCTAAGTGATGACGGCTCGGGATACGCGCAGCTCTATAGCAAGCTAGAGGTAAGTATTTAACCCTTAAAAGCTCATTTCAAGGAAACAAATGAATAATGACAAATTGCATCAGTATTTGTTCCTATTTGTGAAAACAAAACAAAAAAATCTGTGTTTCTGTTACAAATATTCTAATGTAACGAAACAAATACACAAACCTGTAAATAAGTCAGCCTTATGCAAGTAAACATGAGTAGTCATCACGAACAATGTATCCATTTTTTTCCACACTTGTGTTTTCACATCTACCAAATTCTAATGCAGATTTCAGGAATTGTCACTGACATATCTAGGGCAGCTTAACATATTAGAACAAAAACACTAGGAATTTGGTTGGTAAAAACATCAAAAACTACTCATGTTGGGATCTGTGATTTGGAATGAAAAGTCTAAGATATGGCAGTATACATTTGTATGTCTTCAGCTTTACTAGGTCTATAATGTATTTATTTGAACCAAACAACAGAATATGGGCGAGATTATGAGTGGAGAGTCACTTTGCACTCCCGCTCACACACAAATTTCGCTAAACGGAGGCTTTTTGCACGGGTGGCATTGCGCTCGTATTACAAGTTAAAAGTAAAATGTTTTTGCATGCATGCTAAACTGACGCGCGCAAAAAGCCTTACTTCAAATATTGCAACCATGTTCCCTCATGGGTGTCGATTTATGAAGCAGCGGATGCTGCTTCCGACCCACTCCGCTTCAGTCCTCTGAGGTGGCGGACAGCAAACAGCCCGATCGGGTTGATTGACACCCCCTGCTAGCGGCTGATTGGCTGCAAATATGCTGTCGGCATTTATTGATGTGCGGCGGACATGATACAATACAGCGTATCATGTCCGTTTGCACCTTAATAAATTGACCCCATAGACTTCAATAGCATTACAAACCAAGATAAATTATAACTATGTTTTTAAATATGTCTGTGGAAAGGTGTGCCGTCTGCTCAATGGTTGTTCTATTTTTCTTGGTCAAATGGGTTAAATTCACAAAGAAGGGATCTGCAGTAGTTCTGACAAGGCTGTAGAAGAAAGAGGAGAGCCGGAAGCAAAGCTTTGATCAGTCACTCAGGGATTCACGGGAGGTATTAGGGGGCTTTGCATGTTAAATCAATGGAGAGGAGGCGCAGGGTTAAGGATGTTTAAGAAAACAAAAGCTTGGATTATAAAGAACAGAAAGATGTCTCATCTCTGCCAGAGATCCTCAGCAATGTATCCTGTGGGTAACACAAACCCTGCAAGTTATCTTCACTTTCTCATTAGCTCTGGTCAGGATATGAAAAAGAATGTGACGCGGTCTGCAGCACACCTAACGCATTTCAGCTACTGGCTGTCTCCTTCATATTCATAAACAAAAGTCCAAAACGTCAGATTTATCATATTTTATCTGCAAAATTAAAACATCACAAGTATTTACTATTTCACAGATATCCATTGTTTCATGCAACTGTCTCTATGTCTCTCATTGTCTCCCTTTCTCTCTCTGTCTCTCTCTCTCTGTCTGTCATCTATCTATCTTTCTATCTGTCTGTCTGTCTAGCTATCATCTATCTATTTATCATCTATCTCTCTGTGTATATCTATCTCTCTGTGTCTATCTATCTCTCTATCTATCTCTTTGTGTCTGTCTATCTATCTATCTATCTATCTATCTATCTATCTATCTATCTATCTATCTACATCTATCTCTCTGTGTCTATCATCTATCTATCTATCTATCTATCTATCTATCTATCTATCTATCTATCTATCTATCTATCTATCTATCTATCTATCTATCTATCTATCTATCTATCTATCTATCACCTATCTATCACCTATCTATATCTATCTATCTATCTGTCTGTCTATCTATCTATCTATCTATCTATCTATCTATCTATCTATAATATCCCTAAAATGTCTATAAATTTGTCTAGTTTTGGGAAAAACCCATGTGTACAAAATACATATTTTATTAGACATTAAAAATGCCTTGCACCCAAGTGGATTACTTTATTACTAGTATGAGTGAGTGTTACTCTCTTGAACTTACTGTTCTACAGGGCTACTTACATCATAGTAACTAGAGTGATAGGTAAAGGGGGTGAGTTTATTATTAGTAGGAGTGAGTGTTACTCTCTTTAACTACTTACTGTTCTACAGGGCTACTTACATCATAGTAACTAGAGTGATAAGTAAAGGGGGTGAGTTTATTATTAGTAGGAGTGAGTGTTACTCTCTTGAAATTACTGTTCTACTAGAGTGATAAGTAAAGGGGGTGAGTTTATTACTAGTACTAGGCGATAAGCCTGCCCAGAGGGCAGTCTATTTAAAAAAACTACAAACCCCAAAGCTAAAAGTGCACAAAATAAAAAATGTAAAATTACAGAAAAAAAAATAAACAAAGGTATCCAAAATAAAAAAATTAAACCTAAACTAATAACCCTATAAAAATCCCCCTAAAATAAAAACACCCCCTAATCTAATACTTAACTACCAATAGCCATTAAAAGGGCTTTTGTAGGGCATTGCCCTAAGTTAAACAGCTCTTTTATCTAAACAAATTACCAATTACCCCCTAACAGTAAAACCCCCACCCACCAAACCCCCCAAAATAAAAAAAACCTTACACTAAAAAAAAACTAAACTACCCATTGCCCCTAAAGGGGTATTTGTATGGGCATTACCCTTAAAAGGACATTCAGCTCTTTTACTGCCCTTTAAAGGGCAATCAGCTCTTTTCCAGCCAAAAAACCTAAAAAATAAATCCACCCCAAAAAATAAAAAACAGCCTAAGACTAAGCCCCAAATAGGTACTCACCGTTTCTGAAGTCCAGCGAAGGTCTTCTTCCAGGCGACTCCATCATCTTATTTCTTCATCTGGAACAAAGGTGGCACGGAGTGGAGGTGCGAAGTTGGCTTCCCCGATTGCGTGGATCCTCGGTCCTTAATGGCGGCGATCCTCAATGGCGGCAGTTCTCGGCAGCGTGGATGAGGCTCATCTTCATCCGATGTCCATTGTACACTGAAGATTGAATGCAAGGTACCACATACAATTTGGGGAGAGAGAGGTAAAGAAAGCTGTGCACGTCTGGGATATTTGAACTTGATTATTTCTGCAGTTAGGCAATTTGAGAGATAAACGTCCTGCATGTCTGTCTCCATGTGAAAATTTAACGGGACATTAAAATCAATTTTTTTTTCTTTGCCTCATCTAAAAGATGATATTTTAAAATGAATAAAATATTTTTTTTCCTTCCTTCTTGCTTAACCTTTTAATGACACTAATGTACCCTGTACGTCACATATCCTATGGGGCTTTAAGTCCTGGAATAGCACACAAGTCTTCCTGACAGTCACTCCCTAAGGTATTTGGAAATAGTGACCCGCTCGATTTAAAAAAAAATAAAAAATTATGATTACGATAGATACTACCATTCTAAACAACTTTCCAATTTACTTCTAATATCTAAATGTCTTCATTTTCTTCTTATCCTTTCTTTAAAAACAGGAAGGTAAGCGCTCAGGAGTGTGGAGGTGGCTAATGTACAATAAGGCAGCAAGTTTGCAACAATGTTATACAAGAGCACTAGATAAAAGCACTATTTACTGTCAAGTAGTGCTTCAGGCATGTGCACGCTACTATCTAGATATCTCTTCAACAAAGAATAACACGTATGAAGAATGAAGCAAATTTGATAAATAAAGTAAATTGGAAAGTTTTTTTAATATTGTATTCTCTATCTGAATCATGAAATAAAAAAATGTTTGTTTTTTTTCCTTTAACCCCTTGCAGTAAAAACTACAACTTATATACAGAGTCGTTAAGTGGTTAATGGATTTTGTACGCTGAAAAGGCCTTTTTTATGCTTGTGGGTTGTGTCACTGCCCATCTATGATGCTGAGGGAGTTGTTTATATCAGGCAATTAGCAATCTGTCCCTAGAGATACGTTGTGCACAAATGAACAATTCTTTGTAGTTTATTTTAAAAGAAAAATCAACAAATAAATAAAAATTATTTTAAAAAATATTGCACGAAAAGTTATAAGTGCTCCAAGATAGGAGATCTTGGGTTTTAGAAAAAAACTGACAAAGGGATTTTACATAGAGATACATACAGATACATTGCTAAAGATATATTTGTATATACAGTATCTCACAAAAGTGAGTACACCCCTCACATTTTTGTAAATATTTTATTATATCTTTTCATGTGACAACACTGAAGAAATTACAATTTGCCACAATTTAAATTAGCGAGTGTACAGCCTGTATAACAGTGTAAATTTGCTGCCTCCTCAAAAAACTTAACACGCAGTCATTAATGTCTAAACTGTTGGCAACAAAAGTGAGTACACCCCTAAGTGAAAATGGGCCCAAAATGTCAATATTTTGTGTGGCCACTATTATTTTCCAGCACTACCTTAACCCTCTTGGGCATGGAGTTCACCAGAGCTTCAGAGGTTGAAACTGGAGTCCTCTTCCATTCCAACTTGACGACATCACAGAGCTGGTGGATGTTAGAGACCTTGCGCTCCCCCACCTTCCGTTTGAGGATGCCCCACAGATGCTCAATAGGGTTTAGGTCTGGAGACATGGTTGGCCAGTCCATCACCTTTAACCTCAGCTTATTTAGCAAGGCAGTGGTCGTCTTGGAGGTGTGCTTGGGGGCGTTATCATGTTGGAATACTGCCCTGCGGCCCAGTCTCCGAAGGGAGGGGATCTGCTTCAGTATGTCACAGTACATGTTGGCATTCATGGTTCCCTCAATGAACTGTAGCTCCCCAGTGCCGGCAGCACTCATGCAGGCCCAGACCATGACACTCCCATCACAATGCTTGACTGTAGGCAAGACACACTTGTCTTTGTACTCCTCACCTGGTTGCCACCACACACCCTTGACACCATCTAAACCAAATAAGTTTACCTTAGTCTTATCAGACCACAGGACATGGTTCCAGTAATCCATGTCCTTAGTCTGCTTGTCTTCAGCAAACTGTTTGTGGGCTTTCTTGTGTATCATCTTTAGAAGAGGCTTCTTTCTGGGACGACAGCCATGCAGACTAATTTCATGCAGTGTGCGGTGTATGATCTGAGCACTGAGAGGCTGACCCCCCACCCCTTCAACCTCTGCAGCAATGCTGGCAGCACTCATACGTCTATTTCCAAAAGACAACCTCTGGATATGACGCTGAGCATGTGCACTCAACTTCATTGGTCGACCATGGCAAGGCCTGTTCTGAGTGGAACCTGTCCTGTGAAACCACTGTATGGTCTTGCCCACCGTGCTGCAGCTCAGTTTCAGGGTCTTGGCAATCTTCTTATAGTCTAGGCCATCTTTATGTAGAACAACAATTCTTATTTTTCTGAGCCTCAGAGAGTTCTTTGCCATGAGGTGTCATGTTGAACTTTCAGTGACCAGTATGAGAGAGTGTGAGAGCGATAACAACACATTTAACACACCTGCTCCTTATTCACACCTGAGACCTTGTAACACTAACGAGTCACATGACACCGTGGAGAGAAAATGGCTAATTCGGCCTAATTTGAACATTACCACTTAGGGATGTACTCACTTTTGTTGCCGACGGTTTAGACATTAATGGCTGTGTGTTGAGTCTGTACACTCACTACTTTACATTGTACTAAAGTGTAATTTCTTCAGTGTTATCACATGAAAAGATCTAATAAAATATTTACAAAAATGTGAGGGGTGTACTCACTTTTGTGAGATACTATATATATATATATATATATATATATACAGTGTATATATATATATATATATATATATATACAGTATATATATATATATATATATATATATATATATATATATATATATATATATATATATATATATATATATATATATATATATATATTCAGTATATTTTTAAAGAGAAAAATATTTTGACATAGCAGAGCTATGTATTCCCCTACTTTATACATAGTATTCTCATATAGCTCTGCTATGTCAAAATATTTTTCTCTTTAAAAATATACTGAATCTATAACATTGATTTTGGGGTCTGCACCAGGCCTATGTTCAGCTAACGCTGGCTAGGTACCATATTTAGCAAGACTTTTCAAACTTATAAACACTATTTACTAGCGGCTAGATTTAGAGTTTTGTCTGTAACGACCCACATAGTTAACGCTGGCTTTTTTCTGGCCGCACCTTTAAAATAACTCTGGTATTGAGAGTCCACATAATGGCTGCGTTAGGCTCCAAAAAAGGAGCGTAGAGCATATTTAACGCAACTGCAACTCTCAATACCAGAGTTGCTTACGGACGCGGCCAGCCTCAAAAACGTGCTCGTGCACGATTCCCCCATAGGAAACAATGGGGCTGTTTGAGCTGAAAAAAAACCTAACACCTGCAAAAAAGCCACGTTCAGCTCCTAACGCAGCCCCATTGTTTGCTATGGGGAAACACTTCCTACGTCTGCACCTAACACTCTAACATGTACCCCGAGTCTAAAAACCCCTAACCTTACACTTATTAACCCCTAATCTGCTGCCCCCGCTATCGCTGACCCCTGCATATTATTATTAACCCCTAATCTAAAGTTCAAAGCTCTTTTACCTTACCAGCCCTGAACAGGGCCCTTTGCGGGGCATGCCCCAAGAAGTTCAGCCAATCAGAATATTCCTACCTTAATTCCGATTGGCTGATAGAATCCTATCAGCCAATCGAAATTCGAGGGACGCCATCTTGGATGACGTCATTTAAAGGAACCGTCATTCGTTGTTCAGTCGTCGGCCAGGATGGATGTTCCGCGTCGGAGGTCTTCAGGATGCTGCCGCTCCGCTCCGGATGGATGACGATAGAAGATCCGGCTTGGATGAAGACTTCAATCGGATGGAAGACCTCTTCTGCCCTGCTTGGATGAAGACTTCTACCGGATGGAGGACCTCTTCTTGCTCCGCTTGGATGAAGAATTTGGCTCGGCTGGGTGAAGACGACTCAAGGTAGGGAGATCTTCAGGGGCTTAGTGTTAGGTTTATTTAAGGGGGGTTTGGGTTAGATTAGGGGTATGTGGGTGGTGGGTTGTAATGTTGGGGGGGGGTATTGTATGTTTTTTTTTACAGGCAAAAGAGCTGAACTTCTTGGGGCATGCCCCGCAAAGGGCCCTGTTCAGGGCTGGTAAGGTAAAAGAGCGTTGAACTTTAGTAATTTAGAATAGGGTAGGGCATTTTTTTTATTTTGGGGGGCTTTGTTATTTTATTAGGGGGCTTAGAGTAGGTGTAATTAGTTTAAAATTGTTGTAATATATTTCTAATGTTTGTAAATATTTTTTTATTTTTTGTAACTTAGTTCTTTTTTATTTTTTGTACTTTAGTTAGTTTATTTCATTGTAGTTATTTGTAGGTATTGTATTTAATTAATGTATTGATAGTGTAGTGTTAGGTTTAATTGTAGGTAATTGTAGGTATTTTATTTAATTAATTTAATGATAGTATAGTGTTAGGTTTAATTGTAACTTAGGTTAGGATTTATTTTACAGGTAATTTTGTACTTATTTTAACTAGGTAACTATTAAATAGTTCTTAACTATTTAATAGCTATTGTACCTGGTTAAAAAAAATTACAAAGTTGCCTGTAAAATAAATATTAATCCTAAAATAGCTACAATGTAATTATAATTTATATTGTAGCTATATTAGGATTTATTTTACAGGTAAGTATTTAGCTTTAAATAGGAATAAGTTATTTAATAAGAGTTAATTTATTTCGTTAGAATAAAATTATATTTAACTTAGGGGGGTGTTAGGGTTAGGGTTAGAATTAGCTTTAGGGGTTAAAAAATTTATTAGAATAGCGGTGAGCTCCGGTCGGCAGATTAGGGGTTAATTATTGTAGGTAGCTGGCTGCGACGTTGTGGGGGGCAGGTTAGGGGTTAATAAATATAATATAGGGGTCGGCGGTGTTAGGGGCAGCAGATTAGGGGTACATAAGTATAACGTAGGTGGCGGTCGGCAGATTAGGGGTTAAAAAAATTTAATCGAGTGGCGGCGATGTGGGGGACCTCGGTTTAGGGGTACATAGGTAGTTTATGGGTGTTAGTGTACTTTAGGGCACAGTAGTTAAGAGCTTTATGAACCGGCGTTAGCCCAGAAAGCTCTTAACTCCTGACTTTTTTCTGCGGCTGGAGTTTTGTCGTTAGATTTCTAACGCTCACTTCAGACACGACTCTAAATACTGGAGTTAGAAAGATCCCATTGAAAAGATAGGATACGCAATTGACGTAAGGGGATCTGCGGTATGGAAAAATTTGTGGCTGAAAAGTGAGCGTTAGACCCTTTTTTTAATGACTCCAAATACAGGCGGTAGCCTAAAACCAGCGTTAGGAGCCTCTAACGCTGGTTTTCACGGCTACCGCCAAACTCCAACTCTAGGCCTAGGTGTTTTTGAAAATTACGGGTTCTCTCCCTAATCTTATTTTTATTTATATATATATATATATATATATATATGTGTGTGTGTGTACATATATATTAATGTATTTATATGTGTATATACTGTATGTATTGAAAGACATATATACAATACACATATAAAAACCTAAATATATATGTAGACATATGTAGATATATATATATATATGTATATATAAATAAATATATATATATATGTATATATATATGTGTATATATATATATATATATATATATATATATATATATATATATATATATGTGCATTATATCCCTTTGCCATTAAGTAAAGACATGATAAAATATATTTATGCAATATTCATATTTAATAAGGATTTTAAATATGTATTTACTGTAAATATTTCACATTTCTAATGCGAATATGCTATGTTGTTTGCGCAATGGGGGTTAGGTTTTATTACAACAATTTTTTTTTCTTTTCCATTGACTTATATGGGGAATGTGAAATTGCTATAGTGCAATCTCGGGAGTTATTTTTTTTTACCACTTTCTCCATTGATCTTTATGGGGGAATACATGCACGCACATGTAAGATCGCAACTTAATTATTATTATTATTATATTTTGCAACTTGTAATACCAAATGCGACAAAAGCTTAACGTGCGCTGTCTTCGCAATTGTGGAAAAGGATTTGCAGCGTGACTTGTAATCATGCCCATAGAAAATTCTAGAGTTTCATATGTAATTAATATCTAACTGACTGGTTTTCTGCTAAGCCATTTCACAACCCTATGCTAAAGTTAATTTTCAATCTTGTTGTTTCTCTAAAGATAAAATGATACCTTGGCCTCTAGTTATCAAGCTCTGTAATTTTCTTGCATTCGCAGGCCCAATACGCTCGCCTAAGCTCGTCTCACATCGCTGCCGCGGACCTGAATACGTTCGCCAAAGTTATAAAAAAAGCTGTCAAAAAGCTGCGCACCAAGTACGGGGCGATGAGCAGCGGACTGTGATAGTTATCACTCATCCGATCTCGCTGCTCTTCGGCTTTTTTACAGCTTTATTGATAAGCTGTCACTAAGCACAAACACTAACTACACTGTTCTACCCCCTATACCGGCACCCCCGGAGCCCCCCACAACTAAATAAAGTTATTAACCCCTAAACCGCCACTCCTAGACCCCGCCGCAACTATAATAAATGTATTAACCCCTAAACCACCGCTCCCGGACCCCTCCGCCACCTACATAATACCTATTTTATCCTGCCCCCCCTATACCGCCACCACCTATAATAAAGTTATTAACTCCTATCCTGCGGATCCCGGACCCTGCCGCAACTAAATAAATTGTTTAACCCCTAAACCGCCGCTCCCGGACCCTGCCGCCACCTATATTAAACGTATTAACCCCTAATCTGCCCCCTACACCGTTGCCACCCATAATAAATTTATTAACCCCTATCCTGCCCCCCCTATACCGCTGACATCTATATTAAACTAATTAACCCCTAAACTAAGCTACCAATAGCCCTTAAAAAGTCTATACGCAATTTGCGTAAGTTGATTTGCGGTAATGCCAAAAAAGTGTGTGGTGCTCCTAAATCTGCAAAACTCGTAATACCAGCGGTAGTGAAAAAGCAGCGTTATAACCTGACAATGCTGCTTTTTCACCTTACCGCAAAACTCGTAATCTAGCCGAAATAGTGCAAACCAATCCCGTTTAACAAAATTGTGCAAAACCGATATTAAATATTAATATTTCGCATTTCAATGTTCATCATATAAAAGAATATGTTCTATTTAATTCATAAATACATATTTTTATCTATACATATCTGATTTTTTTTGGTACAGTATATATATATATATATATATATATATATATATATATATATATATATAGTTTCAGAGTTTAGGAGGATTTGCACTCCACTCTAACCTTCATTTACATCAGCCAGGGTTATATGTATATTCCTATTTGTATTCAATTCCACAATCACTGGACTTATAACCAAAGTGTTCTTTATTCAAGTGATGTTTCTAAGCTCTTTAGTCCCTGTTGGTCTGAGGAAGGGGCTAGTGAGCTCCAAAACGTCACTTGAATAAAGAACACTTTGTTTATAAGTCCAGTGAGTGTGGAATTGAATATATATATATATATATATATATATATATATATATATATATATATATATATATATATATATATATATATATATATATATATATATATATATATACTTAAAGGGACACTGAACCCAAATTTAAGCAACTTTCTAATTTACTCTTATTATCAAGTTTTCTTCATTCTCTTGCTTTCTTTATTTGAAAAAGAAGGCATCTAAGCTATTTTGTTGTTCAGAACCTTGGAAAGCACTTGTTTATTGGTGGGTGAATTTATCCACCAATCAGCAAGAACAACACAGTGTGTTCACCAAAAATGGGCCGGCATCTAAACTTACATTCTTGCATTTTAAATAAAGATACCAAGAGAATGAAGAGAATTTGATAATAGGAGTAAATTAGAAAGTTGCTTAAAATTGCATGCTCTATCCGAATCACGAAAGAAAAAAAAATTGTGTTCAGTGTCCCTTTAATCCTTAATAAAGTTCCATGGGTTCCAATATCATTTGTATGCTGATGATACCCAAATTTACTTCTCTGCACCAGACCTTTCCCCTTTCTTGCTAACTTGTGTCACTAACAGTCTTTCTAATGTTTCATCCTGAATATCCTCTCACTGGGCCCAATGATCAAAAACTCGCCAGCATGAAGAAAAATCTCACCAAAGCTTTGGGGGCTATTTTTGAGCATTATTTTGCATTGAGAGATAAACAACTCAGAAGAAAAAAAAAACAATACTTTTTTTTCAAAGTCTATGAAGGACCTCACAGTACTGATGAGACATATTAGATCATCTCACCAGAGCAGAGAGGTTTAGATCGTCGGTGCCACTACCTAAAGCTAAGTCTCTACAAAACTGAGCTCCTTATTTTATTGCTCTACCCGGCCCTCAGACCATGGCCCATATTTATCAAGCTCCATACGGAGCTTGAAGGGCCGTGTTTCTGGCGAGACCGCTGCTCCGTAACCTGTCCGCCTGCTCTGAGCAGGTGGACAGACATCACTGTAAATCAACCCGATCGAGTACGATCGGGTTGATTGATACCCCCCTGCTGGCGGCCGATTGGCCGCGAATCTGCAGGGGGCGGCGTTGCACCAGCAGCTCTTGTGAGCTGTTGGTGCAATGCTGAATACGGCGACCTTGATAAATAGAGCCCCATGTCTCCACCTACTCTCCGTCCTATCCCCTTCACTCTGCTCATGACCTCCTTCTCTCATCCCTTCTTGTTACTTCCTCACATATCTATCTACTGGACTTCCCCAGTATAGCCCTTTTGTGTGGAACTCTCTGCTTCACTCCACAGGACTCTCCCATAGTTCTCAAAGTTCCAGGTACTCCTTAAAGACTACTGTTCAGGGACGTGTACAATATACAATAAAATTTTCTTACCTCAGTTCCTCTTCTCCTTTTTTCATCCCCTGAACCCTTTTAGCATGTAAACCTATGTGCCCAGCTGTTTTGTAGATCATCTTCATGAGAGCTGATTTACAACACTGCAACGCTTGGCAGGACCCTCAATCCCTTTGTCTCCCATAAATGCTACCTTGCAAATTAGATCCATGTTTATAACAATGCAGAATCTGTGTGTATGTATGTGTGTGTATGTATCTAAATATGTGTGTGCATATCTATGTGCACAACTACATACATACACATATATACAAACACCTACAGACTTACACACATATGCATCTTTGAGCCCTTCCCAAACACCTTGTCATATACCAAATCCCTTGATGGCACCATTACATATTTTTATTAAAAAAAAAATGTATGTATGTATATATACTGTATATATATATATATATATATATATATATATATATATATATATCCTATATAATAAAAGGCCAAGTGTGTTTGACCGAAGCTGTCATGCGCAGTAGAGACTGAGCGCGAGGACAAACACACCTGGCCTTCCAACTAACCTCCTGGCGTTGTGTGGTGGAGGAGTGGGTGTGGCTGGGCAGATGCGGAGTGGGCGTGCCCTGACGCGATGTGGGCATGACCGGGTGTGTGCAAAGTGGGCGGGACCAGATGTGACGTGGGCGGGGCCGGACATGACGTGGGCGGGCGTGGGCGGGGCCAGATGCCGGTGCTGCCGAGAGACCGAGAGCTCTAAAGAGGGGGATAGAGAAAACAGAAGAGGGAGGATAGAGACAGCAAAAGAGAGGGGGAAGAGAGACAGCAAAAGAGAGAGGGGGAGAGAGACAGCAAAAGAGAGGGGGGAGAGAGACAGCAAAAGAAAGGGGGAGAGAGACAGCAAAAGAGAGAGGGGGAGAGAGACAGCAAAAGAGAGGGGGAGAGAGACAGCAAAAGAGAGGGGGAGAGAGACAGCAAAAGAGAGGGAGGAGAGAGACAGTAAAAGAGAGGGTGAAGAGAGACAGCAAAAGAGAAGGGGGAGAGAGACAGCAAAAGAGAGGGGGGAGAGAGCACAAAAGAGAGGGGGGAGAGTGCGCAAAACAGAGGGGGGAGAGTGCACAGAAGAGAAGGGGGAGAGTGCGCAAAAGAGAGGGGGGAGAGAGAGCGCAAAAGAGAGGGGGGAGAGAGTGCAAAAGAGAGGGGGAAAAAGTGCAAAAGAGGGGGGGAAAGCACAAAAGAGGGGGAAAAGCGCAAAAGAGAGGGGGAGAGAGCGCAAAAGAGAGGGGGGAGAGAGCGCAAAAGAGAGGGGGAGAGAGCACAAAAGAGGGGGGGAGAGAGCACAAAAGAGGGGGGAGAGAGCGCAAAAGGGAGGGGGAGAGAGCGCAAAATAGAGGGGGAGAGAGCGCAAAAGAGAGTGGGGCAGAGAGCGCAAAAGAGAGGGGGAGAGAGCACAAAAGAGAGGGGGATAGCGCATAAAAGAGAGGGGGAGAGAGAGCAAAAGAGAGAGGGGGAGAGAGAGCAAAAGAGAGGGAGAGAGAGAGCAAACGAGAGGGAGAGAGACAAAAAAAGAGGGGGAGAGAGAGAGAGCAAAAGAGAGCGAGAGAGAGAGAGACTAAAAGAGAGGGAGAGACACAGCAAAAGAGGGAGAGAGAGAGCAAAAGAGAGGGGGGAGAGAGAGCAAAAGAGAGGGGGGAGAGATAGAGCAAAAGAGAGGGGGAGAGAGAGCAAAAGAGAGGGGGAGAGAGAGCAAAAGAGAGGGGGAGAGAGAGAGAGAGAGAGAGTAAAAGAGAGAGGGGAGAGAGAATGAGAGAGAGAGTAAAAGAGAGGGGAGAGAGAGAGAGCAAGGGATGGGACCACTGTACTGAAACAAATAGCCTGTGTACATGGGCTTTAGTACTAATATATATATATATATATATATATATATATATATATATATATATATATATATATATGTGTGTGTGAGTTGAAAGAGAAATTCTCAGTAGTGAGTAGGCGCACTGCTGTACAATTATGAATATTATAATAATGGTATACTGTAAGGTGTATACATAAAAAAAGTTCAAAACCAATGAGGTGGTACAAGTTAGTTCTTTTCCAGCAAATTTCTGGTATAGGGTAAGTTATAGCGCTTACCAGAGCCAACCTCAATCCTATGAGGTAAGTGATCAGCAATGGGGTATAGATGATCCCTTGGAAACTGTATGCTCCCTCTGTGATCTCCTAGTGTCTGTTGATCCCTGGGAATGGAGATCCTGGACTCTCTTACGAAGGCAAGAATGATCCTTTGGTTCTCTCTATGGTATTTGTTGAAGTACTACTGTTTTTGGAGGAGCTTGTTGATGAAATGGCAATCCTGGACTCTCTGTAAATTTCTTCTTCTTTCATAAGCTTGGATGTCCGATATTCTCATAGGTGTATAGAAACAAAGAGAGAAAACAAGAACATAGTGTAGTACTGCAAGGTAATATAAGCAGAAACTGAATGTTTATCCTGGTATAAAGTAAGTATATTGTGCTTACCAGAGCAAACCTCAATCCTATGAGGTAAGTGATCAGCAAGGGGTTAAAGATGGTTTCTTGGATGTTGAGAGTAATTCCTGGTCTTTTGCCTGTCCGTGGGGATGGGAATCCTGGACTCTCTTACTCAAGCAAGGATGATCCTTAGGCTCCCTCTTTGTTAGTATCTTGAAAAATGTCTTGAATGACCTTTGTAGCAATGAAATCCTGGGCTCTCTGAGTATTTGTTTTCTCTTTTGATAGTGGGATGTCACGTGTCCTCACAAGAGATTAGTGATAAAATACAAAAAGCAGAGACAAAGACATAGTGTGATACTGTAAAAATGATGAGCTATATATTACAGACAAATACTAAAAAATTGTGCTTACATTAAAAACCTTCAAATGTGGTATGAGGTTAAAAAGGCAGAGGAATACCCTAAGTTTCACTCAATATTCAGGTATGTGCTGAAATTGGATGAGATAGAAGTGCAGACACTGGTTGCTGAGCTGCAGTAACAGGGTGTTTAAAAAGTGGCACTGGAGTAAGCAACACTAATATAGTCTGTGTATTCCAAGAGAGGCAACCGGCAATGTAATTCCGTTTGTGCTGTGGTGAGCGTCAATGTATACTTCTTCTTCAGAGGTAAAAAAGTGTACTGTACACTTTTTTACCTCTGAAGAAGAAATATCGTTATTACTTTGAAACGCGTAAGGTTTTCACCACTAAGTGGGCTGACAGGTCCTGCTAGAATTTGCATCTACATTCCTCCATCCAACAACCGGTACTGTATCGACATTTGTATTTTATCCCTGCACTTTAACTGTTGTGGATTATACATTGACGCTCACCACGGCACAAACGGAATTACATTGCCGGTTGCCTCTCTTGGAATACACAGACTATATTAGTGTTGCTTACTCCAGTGCCACTTTTTAAACACCCTGTTACTGCAGCTCAGCAACCAGTGTCTGCACTTCTATCTCATCCAATTTCAGCACATACCTGAATATTCCTCTGCCTTTTTAACCTCATACCACATTTGAAGGTTTTTAATGTAAGCACAATTTTTTATTATTTGTCTGTAATAAATAGCTCATCATTTTTACAGTATCACACTATGTCTTTGTCTCTGCTTTTTGTATTTTATCACTAATCTCTTGTGAGGACACGTGACATCCCACTATCAAAAGAGAGAACAAATACTCAGAGAGCCCAGGATTTCATTGCTACAAAGGTCATTCAAGACATTTTTCAAGATACTAACAAAGAGGGAGCCTAAGGATCATCCTTGCTTGAGTAAGAGAGTCCAGGATTCCCATTCCCACGGACAGGCAAAAGACCAGGAATTACTCTCAACATCCAAGAAACCATCTTTAACCCCTTGCTGGTCACTTAACTCATAGGATTGAGGTTTGCTCTGGTAAGCACAATATACTTACTTTATACCAGGATAAACATTCAGTTTCTGCTTATATCACCTTGCAGTACTACACTATGTTCTTGTTTTCTCTCTTTGTTTCTATACACCTATGAGAATATCGGACATCCAAGCTTCTGAAAGAAGAAGAAATTTACAGAGAGTCCAGGATTGCCATTTCATCAACAAGCTCCTCCAAAAACAGTAGTACTTCAACAAATACCATAGAGAGAACCAAAGGATCATTCTTGCCTTCGTAAGAGAGTCCAGGATCTCCATTCCCAAGGATCAACAGACACTAGGAGATCACAGAGGGAGCATACAGTTTCCAAGGGATCATCTATACCCCATTGCTGATCACTTACCTCATAGGATTGAGGTTGGCTCTGGTAAGCGCTATAACTTACCTTATACCAGAAATTTGCTGGAAAAGAACTAACTTGTACCACCTCATTGGTTTTGAACTTTTTTATGTATACACCTTACAGTATACCATTATTATAATATTCATAATTGTACAGCAGTGCGCCTACTCACTACTGAGAATTTCTCTTTCGACTCACATTTTACTCAGTGACACGGGTACACTGACTCACATTTTAGGCAGCACCCTCAGTTCTTATACTTATTTATGTATATAAGTTTTGTTGCACTCCCTATCAACTAAGCGAGTGCAGACTTTTATTATAGATAAAAAGACCATTACATCTTTAACCATTGGCACAGTTTCTCTATACCATCTATTACACACAAGTTAACACTCCTATTGTAGTTTTAGCGCTGGTGACCCCCCTTTCTTCCTCTCATATATATATATATATATATATATATATATATATACTGTATATAAAAATAGATAGATATGTGAAAGACCATATCAAGTGTACTCGCTTCTTCAGTAAACATCCCCGGGATGCATATGCATAAAATATTCAGCAAGAAAGTCAAAATCAACCGGTGAGTGCTGCTTTAGGTTAGCATTCCAGTTAAAAGCCAGACCCCATAGACGTCTATTAGGTGATCTCCAGAAGTTAGCGCACCCTAGACTTTTGCTCAAGAGTTAACATTTTACTTTTAACTTGTAATATGGAAGTAAAAATGGGAGCACTATGGATTATGCTCTAGCGATGTTAGTGCACCATAGCGTTACATTCCACTTGTAATCTAGATTATACTGAGCAAAGTCTGAATAATTAAAATGAGATAATTAGTATATGTATAATTTATAGGTCATTTAATCTTTGTCAGTCAGATATACAGCTCTGGAATGTTAAATCCTATAGATGCATTACTTGATTACTAAGATTTGGATTTTACACACTTGTGATTTGAACATTTATTACACAAAGCCACATTCTCAATCTCTACAAATAATATTTCAATATTCTACATATTCAAAATATATGTTTAGAATGCAGTGCACACCCAGTTGTTTTATTTCTATATTTTTGCAACATTTTGTTGAATTATGTGCACACACCATTATATTATTTTATGCATTTATCTTCAGCGTATACACATATCATTGCAATAAGGTGCATATGCAATTTGGGTTTAAATACAATGTCATATGGTTTTGTGAGTGCACTCAAGAGAATTGCATATAGCTGTATTTACTGGTGACCTGAACTTCTCTGACTGCTGAGTAAATCCTACAGGTTTAACATGTTTTGTGGGCACCAAACCACAGTGCAGTGAAAAAAGCTCATAACATTGAAAACAGGATTTTTGCAGATGTTAAGACCTTTTCAAATGTCCTTGAATGTGGACAGAGTTACTTGTATTGTAAAGTTTTAAAGATCATGCTTTTCAGTGATCCATAGTAACTACCCATAAAATGCCTCTCCGGTCAAATCCTGGTTCCATGACTTGTTGTGAGCCTGACGCTTAACCCATTCGCTGCCAGAGACTAGGCCAACTAGTACTAATTGATATAGGCAATAAAGTAATGCATGAAAATGTGTTGTTAAATATTAAAGAATATTCCATTTTATTTCAAGCACCAAGTTGTTAGTAAATCGAAAGGTCTATAAATCTTTGTTATTTTTATGTTTGTTTGTTTGTTTTTTCTTTTAATTGCTCGTCTAGTTAAAGGGACATGAAACCTATTTTTTTTCCTGATTCAAACAGAGCATGCCATTTTAAACAATATCCCTGTTTATTTCTTTATCAAATTTTATTCATTCATTTGGTATCCTTTGCTGTAAAAGCAGAAATTCACAAGTGGAAGCTAGCAGAACACATCTTTTGAATGAATGACAAGAGGCATATATGTACAGCCATCAATCACCTGCTTGCTATCATTACTGTATTTCTTCTCCTGAGCCTACTTTGGTATTCTCTTGAACAAAAGGTACCATATAAACAAAGCGAATGAAATAATAAAATTAAACTGTGAAGTTGTTTAATCTTGTGTACTCTATCTGAACCATGACAGTTTAATTTAGGCTTGACTGTACCTTTAAGTATGCTACATTTCACTTTTCTAGTGTTGAAACGCGTCAGAGCTTTGTTTTTTTGTAAACTCCCTTTCTATATATTTTTAGACATTGCTGTTTCAGTAAATATATTTTTTAATAATAAATACAATTTTTAGTCCGACTAGGCCAGTGCCTAGGGCAGTAGATTTTGTAGGGCAGTCAATTTTGAGTAGATCTATAGAATTATGCCCTCACCTATATTTACCTAGGTTTATATATTTTACAACAAATTAATAATCTCTTTAGGAAGGGAGCAGATTTCCAAGTACCTAAGGCAGTACAAAAATAAATATTAACATCCCTCCCTGGCAACCAAAAGGTTAAGACGTCTTCAAATTATTTTGAAGAAATAATATTTTAATTTGCAGATGATATTGTAATCATCTGAACATTCAATTCAAATCACTTGCAAATGCTTATGAAATCGTCTGCATGTCTTGTTGAAATGATTTTCTTCAGTTTCAGTGCACATCCTCTAGAATTCTGTAAACCTATTAAAATCTTTTTTGGTATAAATGTGCACTTTCTATTCAAATCACAGTCTGTAATCTGAGTACATTCTATCAAAGTTACATATGGATTCTTATTTTAATCAGCCGTATTGTATTCAAATCACATATACTTTCTTTAGCTTGTGACTTCAATTACCTGAAGATTGCACTGATCCCTTGCTTAGTACTAATTCATGTTTTAATAATATACAATTTTATTTTAATGTCACAAAACTTCTTTTTTAAATGCAAAATGGTGCAGCTTTCTCTGGCAGTCAAATGATTAAAGGGACATGAGATGCCCATTCTTTACTTCATGTTTGTAAAATAACGTCTTGTTTGAAAACACATATTTAAAGCTCTTGAGCACAGGTAACATCTTCAGCCCATGCACAGACAAGATTATACTTTAATAAGAGGTTTATAGCAATCATTGCAAGTTAAAGGGATATAACAACTAAACATTTTCTTTCACGATTCAGATAGAGGTGCCAACTTATCAAGTGCCTGGTGGACATGATACACTGTAGCGGATCATGTCCCCCAGACATCGATAAATGTCGACAGCATACGCTGTCGGCATTTATCATTGCACAAGCAGTTCTGGTGAACTGCTTGTGCAATGCCGCCCCCTGCAGATTTGCGGCCACTTGCAGGGGGTGTCAATCAACCCGATCGTATGAGATTGGGTGGATTGATGTCCACAGCCTCACAGGAGGCATACGAGTTAAGGAGCAGCAGTCTTAAGACCGCTGCTTCTTAACTCCTGTTTACAGCAAGCCTGAAGGCTCGTGAGGAAACAGGGGTATACAGCCACATTTGGGCACTGATAAATCAGCCCCAGAGCATATAATTTTAGATCATTGCTTTGCTTAGTTCTTGTGGTATCCTTTAATGAAAACCATACTTAGGTATGCTCGGGAGCTGGGAGCTAGCTTCTGATTGGTAGCTCCTGTCATTGGTTTGCACATGTGTTCAGCTAGTCCCAGTAATGAATTCCTGCTCTTTCAAAAAAGGATACCAAGAAAATGAAGCAAAATTGATAACAGAAATAGCTGTGGATTCAGTTTTTGAGCACCTGTAGTGAAGGTGTAGCCAATCGTTAAGAAGCAATGGTCGTCATCACAAAACTATACACCAATTCTTAGCTGGCAGTTTCTAATCACCCATTTTCATTTGATTATAATTGTTTTGGTTAAAATGGTTATTTCTGTTTTTCTGATTGCAATGCAAATTCTGCATTATGACTACACATTTACTGGAATGTAATCGGATTCCAAAGCTTAAAGGGAAACTGAACCCAATTTTTTTCTTTTGTGATTCAGACAGAGCATGCAATTTTAAGCAACTTTTCAATTTACTCCTATTATCAATTTTTCTTCATTCTCTTGCTATCTTTATTTGAAAAAGAAGGCATCTAAGCTAAGGAGTCAGACAATTTTAGTTCAGCCCCTGGACAGCACTGTTTTATTGGTGGGTGAATTTATCCACCAATCAGCAAGAACAACCAAGTTTGTTCACCAAAAATTGTCTGGCATCTAAACTTACATTCTTTCTTTTCAAATAAAGATACCAAGAAAATGAAGACAATTTGATAATAGGAGTAAATTAGAAAGTTGCTTAAATTTTAATGATCTATTTGAATCACAAAAGAAAAAAATTGGGATCAGTGTCCCTTTAAAGGACAAAAAAAACCAGACAACATTTATTATAGAGCAGCTGAATATTTTTTGAAAGTAACATCGGTTTGTGCACAGGCTAAACACACTGACATATATCCCTCAATATTAGATGACACTATGAAGCAAAATCTTCCGATACAAACAATACCTGTTCAATCAATTAAAGTTAAAAAAGTAATAGTAAGCACTTTTATACAAAAAAACGTAGTCAAATAACCTATAAATGCACACTATACTATCACTTATAAAGACACGCACACATACCTACTATACCGATCCCTTATAAAGACACACACATACCTACTGTACCGACCCCGTATATAGAGACACACATACCTACTATACCGAACCCTTATGAAGGCACTCACATACCTACCATACTATCACTTATAAAGACACACACACACATACCTACCATACCAATCCCTTATAAAGACACACACAGTTTTACTATACCGATCCTTTGTAAAAACACACATACCTACTATACTGATCCCTTATAAAGACATACACATATCTACTATACCAATCCCTTTTAAAGACACACACATACCTACTATACCGATCCCTTATAAAGACACATAAATACCTACTATACCAATCCCTTATAAAGACACACTTATACCTACTAAACCGATCCATTATAAAGACATACACATACTTACTATACTGATCAATTATAAAGACACACATATATCTACTATACTGATCACTTATAAAGACATACACATACCTACTATACCGAGCCCTTATATAGACACACACATACCTACTATACCGGCCCCTTATATAGACACACACATTCCTACTATACTGATCCATTATAAAGACACACACATACCAACTATACTGATCCCTTATAAAGACACACACATACCTACTATACCAATCCCTTATAAAGACACATACATACCTACTATACTGATCCCATTTAAAGACCCACACATACCTACTATACCGATCCATTGTAAAGACACACACATAACTACAATACCATTCCCTTATATAGACAAGCACATACCTACTATACAGATCCCTTATAAAGACACACACAAACCTACTATACTGATCAATTATAAAGACACATACATACCTACTATACTGATCCCTTATACAGACACACATATACCTACTATACCAAAAGACACACATACCTACTATATTGATCCCTTATAAAGACACACACATACCTACTATATCAATCCCTTATAAAGGCACACACATACCTACTATACTAATCCCTTATAAAGACACACACATACCTACTATACCAATCCATTATAAAGACACACACATACCTACTATACCAATCCATTATAAAGACACACACATACCTACTATACCAATCCATTATAAAGACACACACATACCTACTATACCAATCCATTATAAAAACACACACACATACCTACTATACTAATTCCTTATAAAGACACACACATACCAACTATACCAATCCCTTATAAAGACACACACATTACAACTACACTGATCCCTTATAAAGACATACAATTACCAACTATACCAATCCCTTATAAAGACACACACATACTTACTATACCAATGCCTTATAAAGACACACACATACCTACTATACCGATCCCTTATAAAGACACACACATACCTACTATACTGATCCCTTATAAATACACACACATACCTACTATACAGATCCCTTATAAAGACACACACATGCTTACTATACCGATCCCTTATAAAGACAGACACATACTTACTATACCGATCCCTTATAAAGACACACAATAACCTACTATACTGATCCCTTATAAAGATTCACACCTACTTACTATACCGATCCCTTATAAAGATACACACATACCCAGGGCCGCTATCAGGGGGTGACAGGGGTGACTCCTGTCAGGGGCCCAATGGGCCAGGGGGGCCCCATGAGACAAGAACTAAAGAAAAAATATTTTTTTTTTTTTAATTTTGGCAGCCACCAGTGGGTACTACAGCAGAGTGCTAATTGCAGAAATTGGAAATGTTATTACAAGGAGTAAAGTATTAACATTTAATAGGATTTCTGAGTGTGCACTAAACCACTATGCACAGTGTGAGACAGACTTGGCACTTTTTACAGTGTGTGCATGAGTCAGACGGCAGATTACTTTCATTTGCAGAGGAGGTAGGATTTACTTAGCAAATGTTTTTTATTTCTTTGTGCAATTTCAGATTGTAACTTCAGTGTGGTAGTAGTTGTATGGTGGTGCCAGGGGTCCATAAAACACATTTTTTTTTTAGCAACAGTGCATTTATGATTATTTAACAATCCTGTAGAAATTCTATATTTAAAACCATGCAGAATTTATCAGATATGCATTTTTTTTAATTTATTTTAATATATTTTAATTTATTTTAATATATTAGTCACTTGGTCAAAAATTGCACATGTCAAAGGGGGGGGCCCTGATCAACGGTTAAGTCAGGGGCCCCAAAATTTCTAGTGGCGGCACTGCACATACCTACTATACCGATCCCTTATAAAGACACACACATACCTATTATACTATCCCTTATAAAGACACACACATACCTATTATACTATCAATTATAAAGACACACACACATACCTACTATACCAGATCCCTTATAAAGACACACACATACCTACTATACTATCACTTATAAAGACGCACACATACTTACTTTACTGATCGCTTATAAAGATACACACATACCTATTCTACCGATCCCTTATAAAGACACACACATACCTATTATACTGATCCCTTATAAAGACACACACATACCTATTATACTATCACTTATAAAGACACACACATACCTACTATACTGATTCCTTATAAAGATACACACATATTTACCATACCGATCCCTTATAAATATACATACATACCTACTATACCGATCCCTTATAAAGACACACATATACCTATTATACTATCATTTATAAAGACACACACATGCCTACTATACTAACCCCTTTTAAAGACACACACATACCAAATCCTTATAAAGACACACAAATACCTATTATACTATCCCTTATAAAGACACACACATACCTATTATATTATCACTTATAAAGACACACACATACCTACTATACTGATTCCTTAGAAAGATACACACATATTTACCATACCGATCCCTTATAAAGATACATACATACCTACTATACCGATCCCTTATAAAGACACACATATACCTATTATACTATCCCTTATAAAGACACACACATACCTATTATACTATCACTTATAAAGACACACACACATACTTAATTTACTGATCCCTTATAAAGGGATCCTTTTTAAGGAACCTACTATACCTTTAAAAGGGACCTACTATACCAGATCCCTTATTAAGACACACACATACCTACTATACCGATCCCTTATAAAGACACACACATACCTTCTATACCGATCCCTTATAAAAACACACACATACCTACTATACCGATCCCTTATAAAGACACACACATACTTCCTATATCGATCCCTTAGAAAAGACACACACACATACCTACTATATTGATCCCTTATAAAGACACACACATACCTACTATACCGATCCATTACAAAAACACACACATACCTACTATACTGATTCCTTATAAAGACATATACATACCTACTATATTGATCCCTTTTAAAGACACACATATACCTACTATACCAGATCCCTTATAAAGACACATACATACCTACTATACTGATCCCTTTTAAAGACACATACATACCTACTATACCGATCCCTTATAAAGACACACACATACCTACTATACTGATCCTTTATAAATACACCAACTTATCTCTATATATTTGGAGCACAACAGGTCATTAGGTCAACTGCACTCATGTAACCTATTATCACCTATGATGTCATAATAAAACCCATAATCCTTAGCAAAACAAATGAAAACTTTGATAAACTGACAGTAAAGTTGTCTGCAGATCTTCTTCTAATGTGGTTCTTAACTACTGATGTAAACTTTGTGTAATAAAATGACTTTAATATTAGTTGAACAACATTCGAAAATGTATCAAAAGATACTGAGATTAAAAATTTCCTTGTACATTAAAATAAAAAATAATCAATTGTTTTATTGTCTTAATTAGATTTGGTTTGAATGTATTTTTCATTTATATGTTAATACTGTATACCATATAGTCACAAACAAAATTGAAGGTTAAGTAGAAAACAAAAAAATACTAGTTTGGATTACTCTGCTGTCTTATTTCCATATTGGACCAATTCTACTATAAATATTTTGAAGACATAAATGACACACATGTCTGCCTCTGCAACGATAATGACAGGAGCTAATATTTTGTGCGAGTTATATATTTTTCCATTTCTTAAAAAAAAAACACAAAGTGCTAGAGGAAGCAAGATTTAGCTGCCACTGGCCTTGGCAGAAGACATTCTGTCTACAACTGATGGTGACGATACTTCACCGACACTTAACTAATACAAATGACGGGAGCATATCTAGTCAAGCAGATAGCATAGATTTCTTGCTCAGACCCTGCAAGGCCTACAAAAGAGCCAATTTCATTCTGTCCCAAGGCAATCAGAAAAAGAGGAAACATCTGGTTTCCGATGCGTCTTTGAGGTCCACGGAGAGATGACAGAATTGGCTCTTTGGGGACAGTTTCCTCCAGCAACTCATTACAGTTCAGTGCCTGGAAAGGCCACTTTTGCTTGTTTTACAATTTTTCAATCTGTCAAGAGACAAACTCAAAATGCGATATAAGGTCTCTGACGCCCCTGTTAATCCAAACTGCAAGAGTTCAAGCCCGGAAGACAGACTCGCTATAGATACAAATTACTGACCTTTATGGAGATGACAAAAACCAATACAAAATATAAAGGGTTTAGATTTTTTATTTCTATTAGTCCTGAAAATCAATTACTCTAAAAATAATGTGCCCAAGTAAAATCCTTGAGGTTTTAAATACCAAATTAAAGGATAAGGAAGAAAAGGCACAATTGTATTTAACTACTTTAGTGTTGTAGCAGAGATACTATATTGCTGCAAACATTATGCTGTGAAAATACAATGAATATTTGCTGCTTGCCATTAATCAGATCATGTCTAAAGTACATTCTGGATTACTTAAAGGGACAGTCAAAACCAGAATTTTTGTTGTTTTAAAAGATAGCTAATCCCTTAATTACCCATTCCCCAGTTTTGCATAACCAACATGGTTATAATAATACACTTTTTACCTCTGTGATTACCTTGTATCTAAGCCTCAGCAGACTGCCCCCTTATTTCAGTTATTTTGACAAACTTGCATTTTAGCCATTCAGTGCTCACTCCGTGGTAAATTCACATGCATGAGCTCAATGTTATCTATATGAAACACATGAACTAATGCCCTCTAGTGGTGACTAACTGTCAAAATGCATTTAGATTAGAGGCGGCCTTCAAGGTCTAAGAAATTAGCATATGAACCTCGTAGGTTTAGCCTTCAACTAAGAATACCAAGAGAACAAAGCAAAATTGGTGATGAAAGTAAATTGGAAAGTTGTTTCAAATTACCTGCCCTATTTGAATCATTAACGTTTTGTTTGTTTTTTTTGGACTTGACTGTCCCTTTAACCTTTTAAATTTTAAAGGAATATTAAACTCTACATATAAAGATGATTCAAAACAGAGATTAGCAAGAGAATACTATGTAGATGCATTTTTTAAATTATATTAATTGTTGAAATATGAAAGATATAATTGTAAATATTTGTTTCTTTAAAGTAGTGGGCCTTGCTATGTTGGAACCTAGATTTTTCACTTATCTATCTTTTAAGTTGAGGACAAGTAGAGAAAGATTTAAAACAAGCAATAAAAGAGAGTATGCAAACAAGGCTGTGTGGAATATAAGATTGTTAAAATAACTGTCTAGCAGGGCTTCAAAACAGCATTTTTGCGCACTCTCTTTTATTGTCTGTTTTAAAACTGTCCCTAACTGTTTTCAGTAGAAGAGATAAGCTAAGGATAAAAACTAGGTTCCAACATGGCAGCACCCATTACTTTAAACTCAGTAGAATTGGGGGGGTTAAGACATTTTTTATTGTTAAAAAGGAAAACATTTAAATTAGCATGGCCATAGAATAGGGCTTGGCAAAAGCCCCCTGTTAGTAGCTATGTATAAGTGAATTATAGTAAATCTGAGGTTTTCAAAACTTTCCTTTATTTTTATTCACTATTATTTAACGCATTGGGGCCGATTTATCAAGGGCCGAATGGCCCCTGATCCCCCTGTTTCCGCGCGAGCCTTCAGGGTTGCCGAAAACAGCAGTTAAGAAGCAGCGGTCTTAAGATGGCTGCTCCTTAACTGGTCTGCCGCCTCTGAGGCTGCGGACATCAATCCGCCCGATCCTATATGATCAGGCTGATTAACACCCCCTGGTAGCGGCCGATTGGCCCCGAATCTGCAGGGGGCGGCACTGCACAAGTAGTTCACCAGAACTGCTTGTGCAATGTTAAATGCTAACAGCATATGCTGTAGGCATTCAGCAATGTCTGTCGGACATGATACATACACTACAGCGTATCATGTCGGACAGATACTGATCGGAACAGCCAATAGAATGCGAGCTCAATCTGATTGGCTGATCCAATCAGCCAATCGGATTGAACTTGAATCTGATTGGCTGATTCCATCAGCCAATAAGAATTTTCCTACCTTAATTCCGATTGGCTGATAGAATCCTATCAGCCAATCGGAATTCGAGGGACGCCATCTTAGATGACGTCTCTTAAAGGAACCTTCATTCTTCAGTTGGACGTCGGAAGAAGAGGATAGATCTGCGCTGGAGGTCTTCAGGATGGAGCCGTTCATCGGATGAAGATAAAAGATGCCGCTTGGATCAAAATGGTTGCCAGTCCGGATCTCCTCTTCTTCCTGGATAGGATGAAGACTTTGGAGCCTCTTCTGGACCTCTTTAGCCGACGCTTGATAGAAGACTTCAGCCGGATTATGGATCGCCAGCCCCTGCTTGGGCTTGGATGAAGACTTCGGAGCCAGGATCGGTGTGATACCCGGTGTGGTGAAGACAAGGTAGAATGATCTTCAGGGGGTAGTGTTAGGTTTATTTAAGGGGGGTTTGGGTTAGATTAGGGGTATGTGGGTGGTGGGTTTTAATGTTGGGGGGGGTTGTATTTTTCTTTTACAGGCAAAAGAGCTGAATTCTTTGGGGCATGCCCCACAAAGGGCCCTTTTAAGGGCTGGTAAGGTAAAAGAGCTTTGAACTTTTTTAATTTAGAATAGGGTAGGGCATTTTTTTATTTTGGGGGCTTTGTTATTTTATTAGGGGGCTTAGAGTAGGTGTAATTAGTTTAAAATTGTTGTAATATTTTTTTAATGTTTGTAAATATTTTTTTATTTTTTGTAACTTAGTTCTTTTTTATTTTTTGTACTTTAGTTAGTTTATTTAAATGTATTTATTTGTAGGTATTGTATTTAATTAATTTATTGATAGTGTAGTGTTAGGTTAATTGTAGGTAATTGTAGGTAGTTTATTTAATTAATTTATTGATAGTGTAGTGTTAGGTTTAATTGTAGGTAATTGTAGGTATTTTATATAATTTATTTATTGATAGTGTAGTGTTAGGTTTAATTGTAACTTAGGTTAGGATTTATTTTACAGGTAATTTTGTAATTATTTTAACTAGGTAACTATTAAATAGTTATTAACTATTTAATAGCTATTGTACCTGTTTAAAATAATTACAAAGTTACCTGTAAAATAAATATTAATCCTAAAATAGCTACAATATAATTATAATTTATATTGTAGCTATATTAGGGTTTATTTTACAGGTAAGTATTTAGCTTTAAATAGGAATAATTTCTTTAATAATAGTTAATTTATTTCGTTAGATTTAAATTATATTTAAGTTAGGGGGGTGTTAGGGTTAGGGTTAGAATTAGCTTTAGGGGTTAAAAAAATTATTATAGTAGCGGTGAGCTCCAGTCGGCAGGTTAGGGGTTAATGCTTGAAGTTAGGTGTTGGCGATGTTAGGGAGGGCAGATTAGGGGTTAATACTATTTATTATAGGGTTATTGAGGCGGGAGTGAGGCGGATTTGGGGTTAATAACTTTATTATAATAGCGGCGCGGTCCGGACGGCAGATTAGGGGTTAATAAGTGTAGGCAGGTGGAGGCGACGTTGAGGGGGGCAGATTAGGGGTTAATAAATATAATATAGGGGTCGGCAGTGTTAGGGACAGCAGATTAGGGGTTCATAGGGATAACGTAGGTGGCAGCGGCGTGCGGTCGGCAGATTAGGGGTTAAAAATTTTTAATAGAGTGGCGGCGATGTGGGGGGCCTCGGTTTAGGGGTACATAGGTAGTTTATGGGTGTTAGTGTACTTTAGAGCACAGTATTTAAGAGTTTTATATACCGGCGTTAGCCCAGAAAGCTCTTAACTACTGACTTTTTTCTGCGGCTGGAGTTTTGTCGTTAGATTTCTAACGCTCACTTCAGCCACGACTCTAAATACCGGCGTTAGAAAGATCCCATTGAAAAGATAGGATACGCAAATGGCGTAGGGGGATCTGCGGTATGGAAAAGTTGCGGCTGCAAAGTGAGCGTTAGACCCTTTCCTGACTGACTCCAAATACCAGAGGGCGGTAAAAACCAGCGTTAGGAGCCTCTAACGCTGTTTTTCATGGCTACCGCCCAACTCTAAATCTAGCCGATATAGTACCCACATTTGCACACTCCTGAACTTACCTTCCTGCTTTTCAACAAAGGATAACAAGATAATGAAGAAAATTTGATAGAAATAAATTGGAAAGTGGTTTCAAATCGGATACTCTATTTGAATCATGAAAGAAAAATGTTGGGTTCTATGTCCCTTAAATATCCCTTTGTATTGATATTTATAGCCTATGTTGACCCAGTGCTCACATTGTGTC
This sequence comes from Bombina bombina, assembly GCF_027579735.1. Classification (NCBI taxonomy): domain Eukaryota; kingdom Metazoa; phylum Chordata; class Amphibia; order Anura; family Bombinatoridae; genus Bombina; species Bombina bombina. The sequence continues at coordinate 309,752,006 of NC_069506.1, forward strand.
TGATAATGCTTGGAAATATACCAGACAACAGCTAAAGCACTAAACAGACGTAAATAAAATTAATGAAAACAATTCTGATACCTGGCACAATGCTCTCTTATGACCTATATGGGATTCTTCTGCTCATTATTAAAGGGCGCCAGTGGGGCTTGTATCATGTAATCAATTAACAAATTGAATCATTACCAGATGGTACAAGCACCTTAGGCAAGTGCTGTGTTTAAAATGCTGGTGCGCGGTTAGGGTTGCCACCTCGGCCGTGTTTTCCTGGACACTTATGAGTTACACATGCTGCAGGGTAAGCAGAGGGGAACATGCATTGCACACCTAAATAGCACATGAATAGTGACTCTGGACAGCACTATTCATGTTCCTCCCTGCACACCCTGCAGCATGTGTAACTCATAAGTGTCCAGGAAAACATGGCTGAGGTGGTAATCCTATGCGCGGTGCATACTTAAATATACTTTTGAAACAGCTATAGTTTTTATCAGAGCATTGTTGCTAAAATATATACAAAACTGAAATGCATCCCTGTGGATTCCTATTTTGTCTGGAATGTCCCTTTAACACAACCATAGAATTAATCAGAAGACTAAAGTAAGCGCCTATAGACATGTGTGCATCATACAGTGTGTGCAGCTTTGGGACAATTGTAAACCTGTAACAGACCTGCGGATGCTATGCTAGCTGATTACTGACCATTTGTTTAGCACTTGGTACTGGCACTGGGTATATCTAAACTTTAGCGACCCCATGAGTGCTGAAACATTTCCCTAAGGTTAAATAAAAGTACACTGTAGCATTTCAGCTTATTTATTTACCAGCACAGTGGTACATACTCATACACAAATATTTATACTCATACACATATATTTATACTCATACACATATATTTATACTCATACACATATATTTATACTCATACACATATATATTTATACTCATACACATATATTTATACTCATACACATATATTTATACTCATACACATATATTTATACTCATACACATATATTTATAGACATACACATATATTTATACTCATACACAAATATTTATACTCATACACATATATTTATACTCATACACATATATTTATACTCATACACATATATTTATACTCATACACATATATTTATACTCATACACATATATTTATAGACATACACATATATTTATACTCATACACATATATTTATAGACATACACATATATTTATACTCATACACATATATTTATAGACATACACATATATTTATACTCATACACATATATTTATACTCATACACATATATTTATAGACATACATATATTTATACTCATACACATATATTTATAGACATACACATATATTTATAGACATACACACATATTTATACTCATACACATATATTTATACTCATACACATATATTTATAGACATACACATATATTTATACTCATACACATATATTTATACTCATACACATATATTTATACTCATACACATATATTTATAGACATACACATATATTTATACTCATACACATATATTTATAGACATACACATATATTTATACTCATACACATATATTTATAGACATACACACATATTTATACTCATACACATATATTTATACTCATACACATATATTTATAGACATACACATATATTTATAGACATACACATATATTTATACTCATACACATATATTTATACTCATACACATATATTTATAGACATACACATATATTTATACTCATACACATATATTTATAGACATACACATATATTTATACTCATACACATATATTTATAGACATACACATATATTTATAGACATACACATATATTTATACTCATACACATATATTTATAGACATACACATATATTTATACTCATACACATATATTTATAGACATACACATATATTTATACTCATACACATATATTTATACTCATACACATATATTTATAGACATACACATATATTTATAGACATACACATATATTTATACTCATACAAATATATTTATAGACATACACATATATTTATACTCATATACATATATTTATACTCATACAAATATATTTATAGACATACACATATATTTATACTCATACACATATATTTATAGACATACACCTATATTTATACTCATACACTTATATTTATACTCATACACATATATTTATAGACATACACATATATTTATACTCATACACATATATTTATAGACATACACATATATTTATACTCATACACATATATTTATACTCATACACATATATTTATAGACATACACATATATTTATACTCATACAAATATATTTATAGACATACACATATATTTATAGACATACACATATATTTATACTCATACACATATATTTATAGACATACACATATATTTATACTCATACACATATATTTATACTCATACACATATATTTATACTCATACACATATATTTATAGACATGCACATATATTTATACTCATACACATATATTTATACTCATACACATATATTTATACTCATACACATATATTTATAGACATGCACATATATTTATACTCATACACATATATTTATACTCATACACATATATTTATACTCATACACATATATTTATAGACATACACATATATTTATAGACATACACATATATTTATACTCATACACATATATTTATAGACATACACATATATTTATAGACATACACATATATTTATACTCATACACATATATTTATAGACATACACATATATTTATAGACATACACATATATTTATAGACATACACATATATTTATACTCATACACATATATTTATAGACATACACATATATTTATAGACATACACATATATTTATACTCATACACATATATTTATAGACATACACATATATTTATACTCATACACATATATTTATAGACATACACATATATTTATACTCATACACATATATTTATAGACATATACATATATTTATAGACATACACATATATTTATACTCATACACATATATTTATAGACATTAGGGATGGGCGAATGTGCAAATTTTCAAATTTCGAATGTAGAACGAATGTTATTACCGAAATTCGAATTCTAAATTCGAATGTCGATAAGAACGAATATTCTTAAAAATTCGAAAATCGAATGTTATTTACAGTTTTCGAATGTCACTTTCGAATTCGAATGTTTATAATTATATCGAATGTCTACATTCGAAATTCGAATTTTTCGAATTCGAATATAAATTCGAATTTTTCGAATTCGAATATAAATTCGAATTTTTCGAATTCGAATATTGCATAATTCGAATATTATATTTAAAAGCATTAGAAATTTTTCGAATTCGAATACACGTATTGCATAATTCGAATATTACATTTAAAGAAAAAGCATTAGAAATACTATTACAATCTAAATTCGAATTTTTCGAATTCGAATATTGCATAATTTGAATATTACATTTAAAGAAAAAGCATTCGAAATCTATTACAATCTAAATTCAAATTTTTCGAATTCAAAACACGTATTGCATAATTCGAATATTACATTAAAAGAAAAAGCATTAGAAATACTATTACAATCTAAATTCGAATTTTTCGAATTCGAATACACGTATTGCATAATTCGAATATTACATTTAAAGAAAAAGCATTAGAAATACTATTACAATCTAAATTCGAATTTTTCGAATTCGAATACACGTATTGCATAATTCGAATATTACATTTAAAGAAAAAGCATTAGAAATACTATTACAATCTAAATTCGAATTTTTCAATTCGAATATTGCATAATTTGAATATTACATTTAAAGAAAAAGCATTAGAAATACTATTACACTCTAAATTCGAATTTTTCGAATTCGAATACACGTATTGCATAATTCGAATATTACATTTAAAGAAAAAGCATTAGAAATACCATAACAATCTAAATTCGAATTTTTCGAATTCGAATATTGCATAATTCGAATATTACATTTAAAGAAAAAGCATTAGAAATACTATTACAATCTAAATTCGAATTTTTCGAATTCGAATATTGCATAATTCGAATATTACATTAAAAGAAAAAGCATTAGAAATACTATTACAATCTAAATTCGAATTTTTCGAATTTGAATACACGTATTGCATAATTCGAATATTACATTTAAAGAAAAAGCATTAGAAATACTATTACAATCTAAATTCGAATTTCTCAATTCGAATATTGCATAATTCGAAAATTACATTTAAAGAAAAAGCATTAGAAATACTATTACAATCTAAATTCGAATTTTTCGAATTCGAATACACATATTGCATAATTTGAATATTACATTAAAAGAAAAAGCATTAGAAATACTATTACAATCTAAATTCGAATTTTTCGAATTCGAATACACGTATTGCATAATTCGAATATTACATTTAAAGAAAAAGCATTAGAAATACTATTACAATCTAAATTCGAATTTTTCGAATTCGAATATTGCATAATTCGAATATTACATTTAAAGAAAAAGCATTAGAAATACTATTACAATCTAAATTCGAATTTTTCAAATTCGAATACACGTATTGCATAATTCGAATATTACATTTAAAGAAAAAGCATTAGAAATACCATAACAATCTAAATTCGAATTTTTCGAATTCGAATATTGCATAATTCGAATATTACATTTAAAGAAAAAGCATTAGAAATACTATTACAATCTAAATTCGAATTTTTCGAATTCGAATATTTTCGAATGTAATCGTAAAATTCGAAACCGAACATTCGAAAATCGAATGTTAGAATGTTATGTAAACATTCGAAATTCGATTCGAACGAACGAATGTGTTAAAATTCGTGCCGTTTTTCGAATGTTGCGAAACATTCGCCCATCCCTAATAGACATACACATATATTTATACTCATACACATATATTTATACTCATACACATATATTTATAGACATACAGGCCCATTTATCAAGCTCCGTACGGAGCTTGAAGGGCCGTGTTTCTGGCGAGTCTTCAGACTCGCCAGAAACACAACTTATGAAGCAGCGGTCTAAAGACCGCTGCTTCATAACCCTGTCCGCCTGCTCTGAGCAGGCGGACAGGAATCGCCGGAAATCAACCCGATCGAATACGATCGGGTTGATTGACAGCTCCCTGCTGGCGGCCGATTGGCCGCGAGTCAGCAGGGGGCGGCGTTGCACCAGCAGCTCTTGTGAGCTGCTGGTGCAATTTTAAATGCGGAGAGCGTATTGCTCTCCGCATTTAGCGAGGTCTTGCGGACCTGATCCGCAGTGTCGGATCAGGTCCGCAAGCCCTTTGATAAATGGGCCCCATAGTGTACACATATATTTATACTCATACACATATATTTATAGACATACACATATATTTATACTCATACACATATATTTATAGACATACACATATATTTATACTCATACACATATATTTATAGACATACACATATATTTATAGACATACACATATATTTATACTCATACAAATATATTTATAGACATACACATATATTTATAGACATACACATATATTTATAGACATACACATATATTTATAGACATACACATATATTTATAGGCATACACATATATTTATACTCATACAAATATATTTATACTCATACACATATATTTATACTCATACACATATATTTATAGACATACACATATATTTATACTCATACACATATATTTATAGACATACACATATATTTATAGACATACACATATATTTATACTCATACAAATATATTTATAGACATACACATATATTTATACTCATACACATATATTTATAGACATACACATATATATATACTCATACACATATATTTATACTCATACACATATATTTATAGACATACACATATATTTATAGACATACACATATATTTATACTCATACAAATATATTTATAGACATACACATATATTTATACGCATACACATATGTTTATACTCATACACATATATTTATAGACATACACATATATTTATACTCATACACATATATTTATACTTATACACATATATTTATAGACATACACATATATTTATAATCATACACATATATTTATAGACATACACATATATTTATACTCATACACATATATTTATAGACATACACATATATTTATACTCATACACATATATTTATAGACATACACATATATTTATACTCATACACATATATTTATAGACATACACATATATTTATACTCATACACATATATTTATACTCATACACATATATTTATAGACATACACATATATTTATAGACATACACATATATTTATACTCATACACATATATTTATACTCATACACATATATTTATAGACATACACATATATTTATACTCATACACATATATTTATACTCATACACATATATTTATACTCATACACATATATTTATAGACATGCACATATATTTATACTCATACACATATATTTATAGACAATTTTCAATATTTAAGCCATTGCATTCCATAAGAAAATCAATTTCACTAATGATTATGAATTATTTCACACCATTAACTGGACAGATGCATCATACTAATTTGGTGTATTTTTGTGTAAGATCCTTCCTGGTAACACATGCTCTCACATTGTCCCTTTTTACCTGATGTGCACTTGCATTTTAAATGATTCTTAGCTTTTTTTTGTGCCTTTGTTGATGGTTTGTGCATTTTTTACTTTTTTTCTCTCTACTGCAGTCTTTGTATGTACCCGTAGTGCCTGCACCAAATGATGGGGTTTCTTATAGTATATGAATCTGTGCCATCTGTCCTGTCCTTTGACTCATGTTACCATATTTACATCAGTTCTGCCTACACAGTTTCTAGTTTATGTAACTATATATAAACATGTGTGTTCTGCCTTGACCTTTAGCTTACCTTACCATATATGTGCATGTGCCATATGCCCTAACCTCTGGTTTACCGTACCATATACAGTATCCCACAAAAGTGAGTACACCCCTCACATTTTTGTAAATATTTTATTATATCTTTTCATGTGACAACACTGAAGAAATGTCACTTTGCTACAATGTAAAGTAGTGAGTGTGCAGCCTGTATAACAGTGTAAATATTTTATTATATCTTTTCATGTGACAACACTGAAGAAATGACACTTTGCTACAATGTAAAGTAGTGAGTGTACAGCCTGTATAACAGTGTAAATTTGCTGTCCCCACAAAGTAACTCAACACACAGCCATTAATGTCTTAAACGTTGGCAACAAAAGTGAGTGCATCCCTAAGTGGAAATGTCCAAATTGGGCTCAAAGTGTCAATATTTTGTGTGGCCACCATTATTTTCCAGCACTGCCTTAACCCTCTTTGGCATGGAGTTCACCAGAGCTTCACAGGTTACCTCCTGGTCCTCTTCCACTCCTCCATGACGACATCACAGACCTGGTGGATGTTAGAGACCTTGGGCTCCCCCACCTTCCGTTTGATGATACCCCACAGATGCTCAATAGCTTTAGGTCTGGAGCCATGCTTGACCAGTTCATCACCTTCACCCTCAGCTTCTTTAGCAAGGCAGTGGTCGTCTTGGAGGTGTGTTTGGGGTCGTTATCATGTTGGAATCCTGTCCTGCGGCCCAGTCACAGTACATGTTGGCATTCATGGTTCCCTCAATGAACTGTAGCTCCCCAGTGCCGGTAACACTCATGCAGGCCCAGACCATGACACTCCCACCACCATGTTTGACTGTAGGCAAGACACACTTGTCTTTGTACTCCTCACCTGGTTGCCGCCACACACGCTTGACACCATCTGAACCAAATAAGTTTATCTTGGTCTCATCGGACCACAGGACTTGGTTCCAGTAAACCATGTCCTTAGTCTGCTTGTCTTAAGCAAACTGTTTGTGGCTTCCTTGTGCATTATCTTTAGAAGAGGCTTCCTTCTGGGACAACAGGCATGCAGACCAATTTGATGCAGTGTGCGGCGTATGGGCTGAGCACCGACAGGCTGCCCTCCCACCCCTTCAACCTCTGAAGCAATGCTGGCAGCACTCATACATCTAAATCCCAAAGACAACCTCTGGATATGACGATGAACACGTGCACTCAACTTCTTTGTTCGACCATGGCGAGGACCGTACCTCATGTCCTTTTGCTGGGGTCTGAGAATTTATTTACAGCTGCTAGTTAATATTTGTTCTTACATCCTTTACCTATTATTTGGACTTCATTAAAATATTACCAATCAAAGTTGCTTTCGACCCAGTGATATTTCTTTAAACTCCAGCCACCTTTACACAAACAGGAGCAAGCTGGAGAAGGTAGCTGACGGTATTCAAATAAAACTTTGGGGCTTGGTTAGGAGTCTGAAAATCAGAGCAATGTTCTTTAAAAATAAGCAAAATTATACATTTTTTCTAAAAAAACAAAACTTTATGGGCTTTATAAAAAGATCATCTACAAAACATTTATGCAAAGAAAAAATGAGTGTATAATGGCCCTTTAAGGGGCAGACTCATTGAAATGGTGCTGCACAGTTTTTGACTGTGACTTTCTGAAGCTTTACAATATGAAATGGCTCATATTGAGGTTGCAGACAGTCCCTTTGCATGCTTGTACATTGCTGTAAATACAAAATGGTCATTGACTGTGACTGTCAACTGGAAATATCTTTCAGAGAACTTTAACATCTGATTCCAGTGTTTCTTGCCACATATCATCATATACAGACACTTTGATTACCGAGTAATGTATTAAAAACTTATACATTAAAAAAAATGACCATTGAAATATGCATTCATTATTGCAATTGTGTTTGGACAGTATAAAAACATTAATAAAAAAATAACACAGAATAATAGGAAAGGGTTAATTACACAGATATGAATTTAGCTGGCAGGAGATACAAACTGCAATCAGACAAGACAGTGATTAGCAACAATGTATCACATAGGTTATTTTCTACGCGCTGGGCATTCACTGGTTCTGGATGAGGAGTCAAGACAAATGCAGATGAATGGTTGTGAGTTGTGTTTCTACTTTGCTTTTGGGTATAATAGAGTTACTAACCTGCCTTGATTTTAAAAGATTCTCATGATATAAAAGCTGTCTACTGACTCATTTTCTACAAATGCTAATCATGCATCTGATACACATCTAGACATCTCCAGCTATAACTGCTCATTCACCCACTCTCTGAAACACCCCAAATCAAGTAAACCTTTCGACAGGCTGGTCCTGCTTGCAGACCATCCAGACTTGCTGGACTGCACCATGACTAGTTTACCTCTTTTTTTGCGCAACACAAGCTCATAGTTTCCTATTCCCTAGGCTCATAAGATACAACATTGAGATGGTGTAGAAATTTAATTAGAAATTTTAGAAATGTTGAGGATTTAGTTCATATTTTATTCCATTAAAATTGGTCTCCTTCTGTTGGTGAATAGACTGAACAAGGAGTATCATGGGACAAGTTTAAAGAGGTCTTGCAGCTCTCATTGCATTCAGTAAGCCTTTATAAATCCACAGGATTTGCTGATCTGTCTCATTATTTCAATAGTTGGGAGGTTTTCTGAAAATACAGGTTTTTATGTTTGCTTGAGAACTCATTTTATTCACTGTTTTATTATAGCTATGTGATCATTAGTGAATAAAATATACTACTATGTTAATATGAGTGTGTGGCTGTCTTAAGGGCTTATTGAAGTGCTTCAGGGCCAGGGTCTGACCTGACATCTGCTGTGGGCATGTGACTGAGATGGGCTGTAGGACCTTGGGATCTGGTGGTTTTAACTTTCATATCTTTATGCTCAGCATCACTTTATTTGTGTGCTATCATTTGCTTGACATATACATGTAACAAGGAATAAGAAGTATTGCAAATAATGCCCACATATAAACTATTTCTTTCTCATGGCCTGATTCTAAAAAGATCTCTGGAGTGGTAACTTCTCTAAGAATGTTCACCAGTCCTTCTATTTCCCTGGTTATATAAAGTCACTTTTTACCCTTAAAATAGGGTGTCTCACTAAGGGGGTTTATATTGCATTTTTGTATATGGAGGCGATCTTACCAATAAAGTAAGAAATCCCGGTAATTCTAGGATTAACCTGGTAAAACGGACATTACCCAAAGTCTGTGGGTAAAGCCGGATGTACTGTAATTCCCCCATCTACCGTACCCCCTTGAACCCCCCAGGCGGAAGCTAGTGAAGATGGGGGGATTACAGTGCATGCTATATATGTTTGATGTGGTGACTCTGCAAACTGAGGGGATTTATGATCATATATCAGGCTTTACCCACAGCCTCTTGGGCAATGTCCGTTGTAGCCGGGTAATCCTAAAATTACCCAATATCTGACTGTACCTATAACATATACATTACAAAAATGCACAATGAAAATCATAATTTAAAAAGCACACAAAACGAATAATTGAACCATTCACAATGAAATACTCAGGAACAATTGTATTGTTAAAGTGAATTAACTAAATTGTTCACCAAAAATCATATTTTATAAAGAAAAAATGTAAATTATACAGGAATAAATTGTATTAAATACGTACAGCATAAATTTTAAATAAGTACACTGGATGTGCAATAAAGCAAGAAATTTGTTCTTAAAAGTAGAAAATACAAAGCATAATTGTTGTTTTTTTCGTAAAAAAGCTAAACAAGGGCATTGTCTCCCAGATCCAGAGTAATTTAGTAATTTTGTAAAACATTTTTGCCCTATAGATCTCAGTTATTTCTCGCAAAATACTCAAAACACTAAGGGCTAGATTACAAGTGAGGCGCAAACGGTTTTGCACAAGTGATATCGTCTTTTCGTGAGCATTTTTTATTGTGCTGATATTAAAAGTTGAGCAAAATCGTGATTTACGCTTCAATCGCGATCTCAAAGCTGTGGTAAACTGTTTTCCAAAAAACAAAAAAGTTGCACAAAACACATCACAAATACATAACAAAGTACAGTTACACTCATTAAAACACCATCTAATAAAAATTATGTAAAAAAAATATTGCGCACAAAAGTTATAAGGGCTAAAAGATATGAGATCTCTGGTGTTAGAAAAAAAAAAAGCTGCCAAAGAACTTTAACATAGAAATACATACAGATACATTGCTAAAGATGTATTTGTATGTATGTAGATATAGCTATATATGTGTACATATATTTTAATGTTTTTATATGTGTATCTATGAATTGACAGACATATATACACATATATATACTGTTTGTATGTATGTGTGTTCATATGAGTATGTGTATGTGTGTTTGTGTGTGTATGTGTTTGTCTTTGGTGTGTATGTGTGTATGTATGTGTTGGTGTGTGTATGTATGTGTATTTGTATGAGTGTGTGTATGTGTGTGTGTGTGTGTGTGTGTGTGGTGTATGTGTGTGTATTTGTATGAGTGTGTGTATATGTATGTGTGTGTATTTATATGAGTTTGTGTGTGGTGTGTGTGTGTGTTTATGTGTTTGTGTGTGTATGTGTGTGTATATTTGTATGAGTGAGTGTATGTGTGTGTATTTGTATGAGTGTATGTATGTGTGTTTGTGTGTGGTGTGTGTATGTGTGTGTATTTGTATGAGTGTGGTTATGTGTTTGTGTGTGGTGTGTGTGTGTATGTGTTTATTTGTATGAGTGTGTGTATGTGTATGTGTCTGTATTTGTATGAGTGTGTGTATGTGTTTGTGTGTGGTGTGTGTGAGTGTATGTGTTCGTGTGTGGTGTGTGTGTATGTGTTTGGTGTGTGTAGGTATGTGTTTGTGTGTGGTGTATGTGTGTATTTGTATGAGTGCGTGTATGTGTACGTGTGTGTATTTGTATGAGTGTTTGTATGTTTATGTGTGTGTATTTGTATGAGTGTTTGTATGAGTGTGTGTATTTGTATGAGTGTGTGTATGTGTGTATTTGTATGAGTGTGTGTATGTTTATGTGTGTGTATTTGTATGAGTGTTTGTATGTTTTATGTGTGTGTATTTGTATGAGTGTGTGTATGTGTAAGTGTGTGTATTTGTATGAGTGTTTGTATGTTTATGTGTGTGTATTTGTATGAGTGTGTGTATGTGTGTGTGTTAAAAAGGTGATAACCACTAATATATAAATTACATTTTAACAACATATATCTATAAAGTGCATTCAACAGTAGATTATAGGACAAGACACATAAGAGTGAGCTGACTGCTATATTCATGTCGTGTGTGACCAGCAAAAACTGTGTCAATTCTGTCTCAAAGCCAGGAGAGCCTTGGGCAAAGCTTCAGGATATATAGCCCGTGTAGTTGGACTGAGAGCAACTTGGGCCTATGGAGACAAAAAAGACCCAGGAAGCCTTAGGCAAACCACAGGATCTCGTAGTTGCTGCCTTTCTTGTAAGAAAAAGAAAAAACAAGAACAAAAACATATCAGGCAGATTTATGTTTTAAAATAATGAGGGAAAGGTCCCCTGTAACTGCTTTTTTCACTTTAGGATCATTTCAAAAACTATATGATTCTTAAAATTGTATTTGTAAGGAAATTCACAAGGTATATCTTAATATGTCCTATCTTATGTGAAATAGAAAACAATATATATGAACTATTAGTCATAGCACAACATGTTCATGAGATGTGCACAGCTGTTACTGTGAAAGTTTGCATTGATATCCTTCCCCTTAATTATGCCATTTCTAACAGTGCCCCCTCCCACCACCCACACAAACACCATCACTCAGCGCTGGCAGCGGTTCATTCAAGTACCAATTTCATCATCCCAGGTGGGAAGAGGAAACACAGTCAAGGTGATTGTTCTAACTCAGTGTGAGTTTAAAGAAACAGACTGAGATACTGCACTAAATAGCAGAAGATTGTTTTAAAGGGATATGAAAGTGCAAACATTAGTTAGAGCATTTTATTGTTGCACTGTTGTTTGCATATAAATGTGTGTCATTTGAATACACCTTGTGAGCCAATGACAAGAGGCATATGTGTATAGCCACTAATCAACAGCTAGCTCCCAGTTGTGCATTGCTGCTCCTGAGCCTACCTAAATATGTTTATGTAAGTTTGATAAAATAAGTAAAATGGAAAGACTTTCATTTTATCTTCCATGTCCCATTAAGTAGGGATGGTTAAGCGTTAAAATGAACATCTTTAAATTGTAAAATAAATCTTCCACTTAATACTTAATCAGTCATTTGCAATATCTTAAAGTGATAGTCTAGTTAAAATTAAACGTTAATGATTCAGATAGAGCAGCAATTTTCAGCAACTTTTTAAATTACTCCTGTTATCAATTTTTCTTCGTTCTCTTGGTATCTTTATTTGAATGTAAAGCTTCGGAGCCGGCCCATCTTTGGTTCAGCAGCACCTAGGTAACACTTGCTGATTGATGACTACATTTAGACACCAATCAGAAAGTGCTACCTATTTCTGAACCAAAAATGTTGTTTAAATATTGACAAAATAAGTATAAACGTATAGGGGCCGATTTATCAAGTGTCGGGCGGACATGATCCGCTGTAGCGGATCATGTTCGCCCAACATCGCTAAATGCTGACAGCATACGCTGCCTGCATTTAACATTGCACAAGCATTTCTTGATAATTTGGCCCCTGTCTATAAAACAATGGGAGCTGCCATGTTGTAATTCAGGTTACTTTCTCTGCTGGGGCCAATTATAGACAGTTATAAATAAGTCACTAGAGTGTGCAGCCAATGGCTGTGTAGAAGATAACATTGTTTGGAACTTCCATTTCTAACAGGAACTGAAAAGCTCACAATTTGTCACAAAAGGGGACAAAATAAATAAAGACAGTATATTGCAGATATTTTTAATATATACGATTTATCATTTTATATTACTATCTCAAAGTGTTTAATTATATGTCCTTTTAATGCTACTAATACCAATAGAATGCCAAATACCATATAAGCAACATGTAAAAGTCTCGATTTTTGTACGTAAAAAGTACATTGATTTTTTAATCTAGATAACAAAGAATACAGCTATATCAGTTTTTTTTTTATTTCCAAAAATGCTCACTGGTTGATATTTAGGGCCCAATAACTTTACCAGATCAGACGAGGTTTTTCATGCGGATCTTTGCAGGGGCTGCCGTGGAATTATTGTAACATAAAAGGCAGTACCTGCGAGTAGCAAGATGGCCTCTATATAAAGTAATAGTAAGGGACACTTTGCTCCATAGAACAAAGATAGCAGGAAGCTGAGGACACTTTAGAAATCACATTACGCTGCTTTCTGCGTATAGCATCTTACAATCACCTCTATTTTTGCATGCATGTGTTTTTCTATTAAGATTATAAGTATTTTGAGTGTTTTGATAAAAGCTTGCCACCTTCTAACTGGTGAGAAAAAACAGTGAGAACTGCAGTTCCAAAATTTTTGCAGAAATACTCAGGGATTTGAGAGACAATTTCATATATACTCATGAAACTCCCATGTTAACTCATTTTCCACAAGACAACAATCACGGTTTATCTTTTGTACTTTTAAGAACACATTTCTTGCTTTTTTGTTTCCACATCCAGTGTACTTAAATTACACTTTGCGCTTTCCCCCCTCTCTTTTGCCCCCTCTCCCCCCTCTCTTTTGTGCTCTCTCCCCCCCTCTCTTTTGCGCTCTCTCCCCCTCTCTTTTGCGCTCTCTCCCCCCTCTCTTTTGCGCTCTCTCCTTTCGTTTGCTCTCTCTTTCCTCTCGTTTGCTCTCTCTCTCCTCTCTTTTGCTGTCTCTCTCCCTCTTTTTTGCTCTCTCTCCCCCTCTCTTTTGCGCTCTCCCCCTCTCTTTTGTGCTCTCTCCCCCTCTCTTTTGTGCTCTCTCCCCCTCTCTTTTGCGCTCTCTCCCCCTCTCTTTTGCGCTCTCTCCCCCTCTCTTTTGTGCTCTCTCCCCCTCTCTTTTGTGCTCTCTCCCCCTCTCTTTTGCACTCTCTCCCCCTCTCTTTTGTGCTCTCTCCCCCTCTCTTTTGCTCTCTCTCCCCCGTCTTTTGCGCTCTCTCCCCCCTCTCTTCTGCGCCCCCCCTACTCTCTTTTGCGCTTCTCCCTCTCTTTTGCCCCCTGTCTTTTGCTCCCTCTCCCCCTCTCTTTTGTGCTCTCTCCCCCTCTCTTTTGCGCTCTCTCCCCCTCTCTTTTGTGCTCTCTCCCCCTCTCTTTTGCTCTCTTTCCCCCTCTCTTTAGAGTAGCAAGATGGCCTCTATATAAAGTAATAGTAAGGGACACTTTGCTCCATAGAACAAAGATAGCAGGAAGCTGAGGACACTTTAGAAATCACATTACGCTGCTTTCTGAGTATAGCATCTTACAATCACCTCTATTTTTGCATGCATGTGTTTTTCTATTAAGATTATAAGTATTTTGAGTGTTTTGATAAAAGCTTGCCACCTTCTAACTGGTGAGAAAAAACAGTGAGAACTGCAGTTCCAAAATTTTTGCAGAAATACTCAGGGATTTGAGAGACAATTTCATATATATAGGTATACCTCACTTTACAGCGCTTCACTTTACAGCGATTCGCTAATACAGCACTTTGTGGAGCTGAAGTTCAACCTCCAAGCATTTTGAAACAGTGCTGTAAATCATTGGGAGATTCCGAGAAAAGTGACTGGCACCATTTTGTTATGCTTAGTTCACTCTGTTAACTGCATTGCAATCTGCAGTGCAATCTGTGTCTCAGTACTATAGTCTGGCAAATTTTACAACAGTAATTATCACTATTTTACAGGTACAGTATTTATTTAATACTAATTGAATACTTGCTGTGCTAGTGTTAAACTAAACGTAGCACTATTGCACCCCTAATATATCTTAGTTCAAACATGTTTTTAAGATTTTAAACACTAAAAAGAAAGCTAAAACTGCCTTGTTTCACTTTAAGGCGGTTTTCACTTTACAGCGGGGCTCCGTTCCCTAACCCGCTGTATGAGCGGGGTATACCTGTACTCATGAAACTCCCATGTTAACTCATTTTTCACATTTTTCTTTTGTGCTCTCTCCCCCTTTCTTTTGCGCTCTCTCCCCCTCTCTTTTGCGCTCTCTCCCCCTCTCTTTTGTGCTCTCTCCCCCTCTCTTTTGTGCTCTCTCCCCCTCTCTTTTGCGCTCTCCACCCTCTTTTGCGCTCTCTCCCCCCTCTCTTTTGCGCTCTCTCCCCCTCTCTTTTGCGCTCTCTCCCCCCTCTCTTTTGCTCTCTCTCCCCCTCTCTTTTGCTCTCTCTACCCCCTCTTTTTTGCTCTCTCTCTCCCCCTCTCTTTTGCTCTATCTCTCCGCCTCTCTTTTGCTGTCTCTCCCCCTCTTTTGTTGGCTCTCCCCCTCTTTTGCTGTCTCTCTCCCTCTCTTTTGCTCTCTCTCTCCCCCTCTTTTACTATCTCTCTCCCTCTTTTTTGCTCTCTCTCTTTCCCCCCCACTTGTTTGCTCTCTCTCCTCTCGTTTGCTCTCTCTCTCCTCTCGTTTGCTCTCTCTCTCCTCTCTTTTATTGTCTCTCTCTCTCCTCTCGTTTGCTCTCTCTCTCCTCTCTTTTATTGTCTATCTCCCTCTCTTTTGCTCTCTCTCTCCCCCTCTCTTTTGCGCTCTCCCCCTCTCTTTTGCGCTCTCTCCCCCTCTCTTTTGCGTTCTCTCCCCCTCTCTTTTGTGCTCTCTCCCCCTCTCTTTTGCGCTCTCTCCCCCTCTCTTTTGTGCTCTCTCCCCCTCTCTTTTGTGCTCTCTCCCCCTCTCTTTTGCGCTGTCTCCCTCTCTCTTTTGTGCTCTCTCCCGCTCTCTTTTGCTCTCTCTCCCCCCTCTTTTGCGCTCTCTCCCCCCTCTCTTTTGCGCCCCCCTACTCTCTTTTGCGCTTCCCCCTCTCTTTTGCCCCCTCTCTTTTGCCCCCTCTCCCCTCTCTTTTGTGCTCTCTCCCCCTCTCTTTTGCGCTCTCTCCCCCTCTCTTTTGCCTTTTCCCCCCTCTCTTTTGCAATCTCTCCCCCCTCTCTTTTGTGCACTCTCCCCCTCTCTTTTGCGCACTCTCCCCCCTCTCTTTTGTGCACTCTACCCCCTCTCTTTTGTGCACTCTCCCCCCTCTCTTTTGCTGTCTCTCTCCCCCTCTCTTTTGCTGTCTCTCTCCTCCCTCTATTTTGCTGTCTCTCCCCCCTCTATTTTGCTGTCTCTCCCCCCTCTTTTGCTGTATCTCCCCCCTCTTTTGCTGTCTCTCTCTATCCCCCCTCTTCTGCTCTCTCTATCCCCCCTCTTTAAAACTCTCTGTCTCTCGTCAGCCAGCCCTGGCATCTGGCCCCGCCCGGCCCCACCCGCATCAAGCTGGCCCCACCCACGTCACACCCGCCTGTCACGCCTACTCCGCACCCGCCCGGCCACGCCAACTCCACCACACAACGCCAGGTCAGTTGGAAGGCCAGGTGTGTTTGTCCTCATGCGCAGTCTCTACTGCACATGACAGCTTCGGACAAACACACTTGGCCTTTTATTATATAGGATATGTTAAATATTTTCACAAATTCTTACAGTGCATAGGAATGTGTACAGATTATGTTGTACCTGGGGAACCTACACACAATATCTCCCCATCCAATCATTTCAGGTTATTTACAGTTTAGGAGCATATGCAAAGCCCTGAATTACAGTTTTAGATGATATCATGTTTGCTTTGGTACATTTGCATCTCAAAATTGTGCTACTTAATGTAGAACTCAACTAATCTGACTTTCAAACTGTTTAGCCAGATGGCCGGCAAAATATACAGCAATAATATGATTACTGAATGCTAGAGAGATGAAAAGCTATGGAGCAGGAGCACCACATTCAAATAGGGATCTCATGATCATTCAACTTAGAAAAACATAGGAGTCCCAAACTCCCAATCATACATTTCATAAAGCGTGTTGTAAACACGGCAGCTTGTTTAAAAAAAATGAGTAGTAAACTTAAAGAGACAATCATCCAATATATATCAGGATTCAGATAAAGGGATCAATTTATCAACTCCCAGGCAGACACAGGTGGACATCTCTGCCCCTGATCTCTGCCCCTGTCCGCCCAGCTTTGTGGCTAGCTGGCTGCAATATGCTGCGTGCATTTATCATTGCACAAGCTTGTGAAATGCTACCCCATGTGATCAGGTCCTGTCAATCACCCTGGTCTGAGAAGTCAGACGGGATTGAGGAACGCCACTTTATAGTTGGTGTAACAGATTATGAAGCAGCGGTCTGATAACTGCTGCTTCTTAAGTATCAGCTGCAGGCTGATGTGAGCCTGCATTCAAAGAAGCTCCAAAGCTGCGTTCCCAGCTATTTAAATGAAGCCCAAAGTATGTAATTGTAAACAAAAAAAAATAAACGTACATTGGAAAGTTATTTACTATTGCATGCTCTGTCTGAAACTTAAAGTTTTTTTTTTTTATTATGGCCAGTTAGGGACACATATATATATCAGAGTGCAGATTTAAATGAACCCAGATGATATGATGTGGCATGATCTGAAAAATAAATATCAATACAATGAACTGAAACAGTTTTGTAGGATGTAATGGTTCCTTCCATGTGCAAGTCTGATCAGCAGCTACAGGAAACATTTGGTGGAAGTTTTTGCTGCTAAAGGAGGTCCTACCAGTTACTAAGTATAAGGTTTATGGTTTACATACTAATTCCAACCAAGACTGTGAATGTTTATTAAACCAGGTGTTTCCAGAAGGTGACCAGTAAATCCCAAGGCTATTGTGCGGTTTCCCATTTGCCTCTCAGCCTATAGTTATATAGGGGCCAATTTATCATACGTATGGCGGACAGGATTTGCTGTAGCGAATCATGCCTGCTCGTCATCGCTAAATGCCAACAGCATAGGCTGTCGTCATTTAACATTGCACAAGCATTCCTGATAAAATGCTTGTGCAATGCCACCCCTTGAACATTCGTGGCCAATCAGCCGCTAGCAGGGGGTGTCAATCATCCCGATCAGATCAGGATGATTGCAGTCCACCACCTTAAAGGTGGCGAAGTTAAGTATCATCGGTCTTAGGACCACTGCTTCTTAACTTCTGTTTCCGGCAAGCCAGAAACTACCGGGTTAGATAGCAGCATTTGCTGCTTGTTAAATCTACCCCATAGGCTCATGTTAAAAGGAAGGAACTGTGATTTGTATGAGAATATTCTGTACTACAGTGACCTCAATTTAAGAAAAGGGTGATTTGAAAAAATAATTATAGCGCCTGTGTCAAATGAAGATGTTTTGTGATCAGGTTCAGATTTTCTTGTGCATAGCACATGCATAAAATGACTACACTGGCAAACTTCACAAGAAGTAGGACCTCATCTCACTACAGTATTGGTACCACTGGTATAAGCAGATTGTGTCTGTCTATTGTTGTACTTTTGTAGAAGCTCAAATTACAATGAGTAATTCATGTAAAAATCCAAGTAACTGTAAGGGATTCAAATAATTTTTTTGCAACTATACAAAGCCTACCGTGAACCCCTTGTCTGACAGAAAACGCTGCAATGCATTGTTCCTCCAGAAGAAATGCAAAAAGAGACAAACAAAAATGTACAATACACTTTTAACATAAATAAGAACTAAATACAAAGTGCTTTAGTTAGTTTTAGTATGAGTAACAACATTTGCGCATGTTGATAAACATTTCACATATAAAAAGGTAATTATAAAAGATTGATCCATATTTGACAGTATTCAGATCCACTGAAGTGTTGCAAAAAGGGACATATTTATTATACAGTATTTAATTTGTGTATAATGATCCTAAAGTTTGCACTAAGCTGTCTATCACGCACAAGCCTGGATACTTCACACCCTGTAGATAATATATAAGAAGACGTTTACCTCCTTAACCCTCTGGAGGAGCTTCCTTCTTGAAAAACCAGTTCAGACAGCTTTCAAGTTCATCAGACAGCCATTGCACAGCTGGTAGTAAACAGCTTGCCATCTCTAGAAAGAAGCTCGGTGACCCTTATGGGTTGGGTTTTTGCATAACCGCTCAAACTGACAGCAAGTGCAAATATGACTGAGCTAGAGAAAATAACAACGCTTGACTAGTCCCCAGCTACTTGAGATATACAGCTGGTCCACGTGAGTTAACATTAGCCTTACTCTACCAAGGGCAAAAATGACCTAAGTGATAAGAAGTCATTCTCCAGATGATGCCTAAGAAATAATAAAAGCATTTTAGTGAGCTATCTGACTGTGGGGAGAAGTAAAATATATTACAGAAACAAAATAGAAAAAACTCAGTAGAAATCTGTATGTTTTTTAAAAACATTGTAGAATTTGATTCCCATTATATTTATGTATACAATAAAATGTAATTTAGAATCATCAATTAGAAGCAATCTTGAAGAATATGTTGTAGCCCCCGCCTAATATTTCTAGAAGCCAAACACATGTGCTTTGTATGACAAGAGCATTATACATTCCCTTAAAGGGATACTGAACCCACATTTTTTTCTTTCGGGATTCAGACAAAGCATGCAATTTTAAGCAACTTTCAAATTTACTCCTATTATTATTTTTTTTCTTCATTCTCTTGGCATCTTTATTTGAAAAAGCAGGAATGTAAGCTTACGAGCCAGCCCATTTTTGGTTCAGCACCATGGACAGTGCTTGATGATTGGTGGCTGCATTTAGTCACCAATCAGCAAGCGGAACCCAGGTGCTGAACCAAAGCTGGGCCGGCTCGTAAGCTTACATTCCTGCATTTGTCAAATAAAGATAACAAGAGAAAGAAGAAAAATTTATAATAGGAGTAAATTAGAAAGTTGCTTAAAATTGCATGCTCTGTCTGAATCATGAAAGAAAAAAAAATTGGGTTCAGTATTATTATTATTATTATCGGTTATTTGTAGAGCGCCAACAGATTACGCAGAGCTATAAACAAAGGGGGAGTACAAAACTAAACAATTATAGGGTAGAGGGCCCTGCCAAGAGTTGCACTGTTGTAGTCAGCTCTTAAGAAGGTGATCTACAAACAGCTGGACTTTTAGGCTTACATGCTAAGGGGGTTCAGGGGATTGCAGTGGAGGAGAGGAACTGGTATGAGGAAAGGTTAGCATAGGTTGTATGCGTCCCTGAACAGTAGAGTCTTTAGGGAGCACTTGAAGCTTTTAAAACTAGAAGAGAGTCTTGTAGAGCGAGGCAGAGAGTTCCACAAGATGGGAGCCAGTCTGGAGAAGTCCTGAAAAGGGGAATGTGATGAGGTAACAAGAGAGGAGGAGAGTAGGAGGTCATTAGCAGAGCGAAGGGGACGGGAGGGATAGTATCTGGAGACAAGGTCTGAGATGTAGGGGGGAGCAGTGCAGTTGAGGGCTTTGTATGTAAAAGTGAGAGTTTTGTGTTTGATCCTAGAGGCAAGAGGAAGCCAGTGAAGGGATTGGCAGAGAGGCGCAGCAGATGAAGAGCGACGTGTAAGGAAGATGAGTCTGGCAGAGGCATTCATTATGGATTGTAAAGGAGCTAGGTGGCAGGTGGGGAGACCAGAGAGGACAGAGTTGCAGTAATCAAGGCGGGAAACAATGAGAGAGTGGATTAAAATCTTAGTTGTGTCTTGTGTAAGGAAGTGTCTAATTTTAGAGATGTTTTTAAGGTGGAAGCGGCAGGCTGTAGCCAAGGACTGAATGTGAGGAGTGAAGGAAAGATCTGAATCAAATGTGACCCCGAGACATCGGGCATGCGGGGTATGGGTAATGATGGAGTTGTCGACAGTTATAGAGATATTGGGGGTGGAGATTTTGGAAGAAGGGGGGAAAATGAGGAGCTCAGTTTTGGAGAGATTTAGCTTGAGGTAGTGAGAGGACATACAGGAAGATATGTGAGAAAGACAGTTAGTGACACGGGTTAGCAAGGAAGGAGATAGGTCTGGTGCAGAGAAGTAGATTTGGGTGTCATCGGCATACAAATGATATTGGAAACCGTGGGACTTAATTAGGGAACATAGAGGCAACCACAGAAAGTCTCAGCACTAACAGTATACCAACATAATGAGCGAGTATGTATATTGTTGTGTCGGTTTTTCCAGCGTCAGCACGCCATTAATCTTTTCAAGCACAAATGTACAGCAATTAAATTAAAGCAAAGAAATTGAGCACTCACTTATGTCTTCTGAAATCCTTAGAAGTTTGGAGAGTTTGCCGGGAAACCATGTTTAGGGTCACACTGACTAGTGTTTTACTCCACTGCTGCACCTCCAACCTCTGCTGACTGAGTGTATCTCGCTACCGGATCCTTTATTCTGTGAGTACAGGGTTTCCCGAAACGCGTCCTGTGTGAGGGGATGTGTGCCACAAGACTTTGCTTTTAACCAGTTGTATTATTTGCCCTCGTTGGTATTCAATTTTTAAACCTGTGGAATAAATGATTACCTGTTTGCAGCCGTTCTAGCACTGGACTTTTTTGTTACTTAATTAGGGAACCTAGTGATGACGTATAGATTGAGAAGAGAAGGGGACCGAGAACAGAGCCTTGCGGTACTCCGACAGAAAGTGGTGACGGGGCAGAGGAGGCCCCAGAGAAGGCTGCACTGAAGGTACGGTTTGACAGGTAGGAAGAGAGCCATGAAAGGGCTGTGTCACAGATGCCAAAGGATTGGAGGGTTTGGAGCAAAAGAGGGTGGTCGACAGTGTCAAAGGCTGGGGACAGATCAAGGAGGATAAGCAGAGAGAAGTGGCCTTTTGATTTAGCTGTAAGTAGGTCATTGGTGACCTTAACAATAGCTGTCTCTGTGGAGTGATAGGGACGAAATCCAGATTGCAGCAGGTCAAGAAGGGAGTTTAACATAAGGAAATGGGATAGGCGTGCATATACTAGTTTTTTGAGAAGCTTTGAAGCAAGAGGGAGGAGGGAAATAGGGCGGTAGTTGGATGGGGAGGTAGGATCAAAGGAAGGCTTTTTGAGGATAGGTGTGACCAGTGCATGTTTCATCGATGAGGGAAATGTACCAGTGCTGAGGGAGAGGTTGAAAATGTGTGTTAGTATAGGGGTAAGGGTAGCAGAGAGAGAGGGGAGCAGCTGTGAGGGGATAGGGTCAAGGGGACAGGTAGTGAGGTGAGAGTGCAGTATAAGTGCCGAAACTTCTTCCTCAGTAACAGGGGAGAATGAACTAAGTTTCAGGTTATGAGGGTTGTGGTTGAGTGAGAGTATTTGAGGGGGGAGAGAATGGAATTATGTTGAGAGCTGATTTCATGTCTGATGGAGTCAATTTTGTTAATGAAGTGACTGGCAAAGTCTTGAGCTGATAGAGAAGTTGTATTAGGAAGTGGGGGAGGGCGGAGGAGATTATTGAAAGTGGAGAAAAGACGTTTTGGGTTTGAAGAAAGATTAGAGATAAGAGTAGAGAAGTAGTGTTGCTTGTGGAGATTAAGGGCAGAGTAGTAGGAGTTCAAGATGAATTTGTAATGAAGAAAATCAGCGGAACTCTGTGATTTTCTCCAATGCCGTTCAGCAGTACGAGAACATCTGCGTAGGTATCGTGTCAGAGGAGTATGCCAGGGCTGGAGATGAGTGTGTGATTTCCGAGCAGTGGTAAGAGGGGCGAGATTGTCAAGGACGGATATAAGGGTGGAATTATAGTGGCAGATAGATTGTTCAGGGCAGGAAAAGGAGGAGAAGGATGAGTGGAGCGGTTTAAGGGAATTAGCAAGTTGTTGCTGATCTAAAGACCTAATGCTTCTGTGAAGTTTGGTGTGAGGAGTAGAAGGTGGGAGAGTTGTAGGAAGGGATGATATGTTGCAGGTAAGGAGATGGTGGTCAGAAAGAGGAAAAGGGGAGTTTGAGAAGTTTGAGAGAGTGCATTGATAGCTAAAAATCAGGTCAAGAGAGTGACCATCTTTGTGAGTGGGAGAATCAGTCCTTTGTGACAGACCGAAAGAGGAAGTGAGTTGCAGAAGTTGTTTAGCAGATGAGGCAGTGGGATTGTTAAGGGGGATGTTGAAGTCACCAAGAATGAGGGCAGGGGTGTCTGAGGAAAGGAAATAGGGTAGCCAGGCAGCCAAGTGATCTAGAAATTGAGTTGAGGAGCCAGGGGGTCGGTATATGACTGCAACATGTACAGAGAGAGGGGAAAATAAGCGAATCATGTGGGTTTTGAATGAGGGAAAAGTGAGGGAAGAGATAGGATGTATTTGTTGAAAGGTGCAACGAGAGGAAAGTAAAATGCCTACACCACCTCATTGTCTATTACCAGACCTAGGAGTGTGGCTGAAGTGGATGCTGTGTCTAGGGGAGAGAGCCAGGTTTCTGTTAGGGCCAGAAGGTTGAGGGAGTGGGAGATGAAGAGTTCATGTATAGAAGCAAGCTTGTTGCAAACAGAGCGAGAGTTCCAGAGTGCACAAGTGAAAGGGGTAGTGGCTTTAGATGCAAGAGGAATGTGAGTAAGGTGTGCAGAGTTTTGTTTTCTGAGTCTATGGGATGGTACACAGGGGTGTGCACGGTTTGTCAGTGGTTGGGGACCAAGATTAGGGGAGATGTCACCAGCAGTAAGTAGAAGCAAGAGGGAGAGTGACATGAGGTGAGATACAGATTTGCAGTAGTGAGACTGCTTTTGAGATAAGTTGCAGGGGAGAGAGTGTTTAGGAATAGGTAAAATTCATGAGTACAAAAGTAAGGTGAGTTTAAGAGAGATGGGCTAATGAACAGTGCAGGTGGAGAGGGAGAAGGAGTAATTGAATAGTGTAGTTTGTTATAGAGACAAAGGGTAGCAAAAAGGAATATGAATATATTGAGCATTTCAGTATCTCTTTAAGCTGTTTACAAGAGGTCAGATATATAAAGATCTAGCTTTAATTAAAATATTTTACTTCTCAACTAATTAGTTTAAACATATTGTATATTTTGGGTCAAAGACTCCACATGAAAAAAGTTTTGTTTTCGTGTAAAAATGCCTTTCCTCCTATATGTATCCATTAGAATTGACTCAAATATAATAATGCATCAATTGAATTAAACTTTATTTCATTAGGTAGTGAGAGTCAGATCATTGTAAGAGCCTCTGTAGTCTTCATCTTGTTTCACCAAAGCCCCCCACTCAACTCAGGTTCCTCTAATATTGCTACGCATTTCACTTTAGGATAGACAATAATCACCACAATGTGAAGGTTTTCCCAAACAATTAATTTAAAGAAAGATAGTTAATATACCATTTGTTTCTACAAAACAGATCCTGACTATTATCTTCATTCTTTTAATAGTAGGTTTATACCATATTTATAGAGGTGCATGTGTAATGCCCATTTTAATTTTGATATGTTAAAAAAATATATAAAAAAATATTTTATTCTCCATATAAACTAGCTACAAAAATCATAAACAGTCATAAAAGGATATAGAAGTCAAACTAAACTTTAATGAATCAAATTCAACAAACTTTATAACTTAAAGCCAGATTAGAAGTGGATAGCTAATTAACGCTCCCTCTTGAGCATTAATTGTGCATGCCGGGTTGCGCTCATATTATGAGTTGAAAGTAAACTGTTTTTGTGCGTGCGCTAACCTGCAGAGTGCAAAAAGCAGAACTGAGAAAATTACATGCGCGTTCACATATTTCCCCATAGAAGTCAATGGAGAAAAAAAAAACCCCTACTATTGCGCAAACATGGTGATATTATGAATATTTTACAATCCAATGTTCTTCACATAGAAGAATATGTTCTATTTATTAATAAATAAATATTTCAACATATATCTGATGTTTTTTTGGTACAATATGGGATAGATTACAAGTGGATCGCTAATTTACTGCGTGGCCGTAAACTGGCAAACTCATTCATTTATTACTTGCGGGTAAACGTTAGTGTTATAATCAAATTTACCACTTTCTCTCAACATATTTGTTAAATTGTAGCCTCAAAACTTGAGCACTGACTGTATAACATTGTCAAAATCATTGTCAAAATCATTTTTGTTAACACTGCTGTTATAAATGTTCAAGATGTGCCCTTCTGAGCATTCCTCAGTATGCTATCATGGAAATTTCAACAAAGGATACCAAGAAAAAGAAGTAAGGAAAACTTCTGTACCTTTAAATGTGTACTATGGGGAAACCATAATCAGAAAAAGGAGCAGGGTCTAGCGTCTAAACCGCAACTGGTTACTATTGCACAAACTAAAATAAAAATTATATTGTATTAAATAAATAAAATAATATAATATATTACAACAACAATCAAAAATACACTGGTGTCACAATATACATGTAGAAAATAAAACAATCCTTAACAATTGCTTCTAGCATAAAAGTGTCTTTATAAAAAAATCCAAATATGGAATAAAAAGTTGGTCCAAATCTCTCTGTAGTGAGCGTATTATTTGTGAACTAAAGGTCTGTGCTGTATCAAAGATTTATTGTGCAGCAATATCCTTATAACCTATCTGTGTAAAGACTTAGGCCTATATTTATCAAAGTTTGGCGGACCTGATCCGCCAGTGCGGATCAGGTCTGCCAGACCTTGCTGAATACGGAGAGCAATACGCTCTCCGTATTCAGCACCGCCCCCAGCAGGGAGGTGTCAATCAACCCGATCGTACTCGATCGGGTTGATTTCCGGCTATGTCTGTCCGCCTGCTCAGAGCAAGCGGACAGGTTATGGAGCAGCGGTCTTTGTGACCGCTGCTTCATAAATGCTGTTTCTGGCGAGCCTGCAGGCTCGCCAGAAACACGGGGCATCAATTCGGAGCTTGATAGATAAGCCCCTTAGGGGCCGAATTATCAAGCTCCGAATGGAGCTTAATGCCCCTGTTTCCGCGCAAACCTTCAGGATCGCCGGAAACAGAAGTTATGAAGCAGCAGTCTAAAGTTCAAAAATAAATAAAAAATAAATCAACCCGATCACGTGTAATGGTCATGTGACATGAATTCGACCAATCAGTGTTGTCCTTAGCATCTGGAAATCCAAATAGTGTGCACACTTATTGATATCCTTATACGGAGTAAATCAGAAAAGATCTTGAAAAAGGTGTTAAGCTGAAAAGCGTAGAAAGGACTCTATTCAGCTTATATTTACTACAGAAAACAGATGGAATAACAAGACTTGATTCCCAGGATCTGCAAATTGCTGTAGTAGCAGTAATAGCTGTTATTGGCATAGATGCGGTAGGAGTCGTGCCTGGATCCAACTAATCTGTAAACTTTTCTGATATACTCTGTATATGGATATCAGTAAGTGTAAGCACTATTTAAATTTTCAGATGCTAAGGACAACACTTATTGGCCGAATTGAGGTCATGTAACCATTACGTCTCAGTTATTTGTTGATATTTGTTAAAGAGATTCCTAGGTAGGTGTGGGGAGCACTATATAGCAGGAAATAGTGTTGCCATCTAGTGTTCTAGTGGTAACATTCTTTCAAAACTGCTGCCATATCATGCTCCAGAAATGGGCCGGCTCCTAAGCTTACGTCCCTGTTTTTTTAGCCAAAGATATCAAGAGAACAAAACATTTTTATAATAGAAGTACATTTTTAGATTTTGTATCCCTTTAAGCTGATATCTTTGCTAAAATATTTCATTCATTTTGAAGGTCTTTGTGTCTAATTAAATAAAACTATAGTTTCATCTCATGCCTGTTTTTTCTGCTACTCTGGCACTGCTAGCAGCACAGCACTGCTTTTAAACCTTGGTTACAGTTTCCGCAGTTTCCTGCCAGGACGCCACATGCTGTGAGTTGCATGTAGCAGGAGACACTTCTGCCTCGTGTCATTTCTGCAGTCACTGGGAGTGACGCCAGGCGCATGCAATGAGCCAACACTGAAAAGGCTTAACCACTATAACCACCATAAATCAGACAACTGAGGTATCTTTATCAAAAGTTCATTCTTGTTTAAAGGGAAACAAGACTAATTATTTTCTTTCTTTCATCTTAAACAACTGACATTTGAAAATATATTATAGCGTTCTTCTTTTGTTCCTGTATTGAGGAAAAAAAATGTTATGCGTGTGGTGCCACTGTTGGTCAATTAAATCAGAGAGGTATGCTCATGAGCCAATGAGCAATCAGACCTTAAGGTCCATTTACACATCCTACTAGCTTCCAAATAAATAACGTTAACAGTTTAACCTCTTTTAAAAATATTTTCACTCTCTTACAGGCTAAAGTTGGTGTTTAATTTCTCGCTGTGGACTTAACCCCCCCCGTACGATCACCCCTCCTTCCTACCCTATTCCTCTCATCTGACCTCTTCCCCCTTCATCCCTTTTTCTCTCTCCCTTTCCTCTCCCCCTGTCTATGTCCCCTCCCTCCCTCTCTCTCATTCCCTTTTTCTTTTCTCCTTTACGCCTCTTTCCCTCTCTTTCCTTTTCTCCCCCTCCTATTACCCTACTACTCCCCCTCCAGATGCCCCTCTCCCTTACCCCCCCCCCCCCCATCTGGCTGGATAAGGTGATGTAACTTGAGAACCCTACTGACAAAATTACCAACCAGCTCTTATATGAGGGAGGGAGGAGGAGGATTATTTTCTCTCATGAAAATTGATGGATTATCATAAGTTCTTAGATAAGCCCATTTGTTTCTATCGTCATTTTTTGCCCTATCATAGGCACTGTTGATAATGTGTTCTGAATATTTTTTCTCTTTAAATCTGTCTTTAAGAATTTTACTCTGTGTCTCATAATCTTTTAGACTACTGCAGTTCCTGCGAACTCGCTTGAACTGCCCATATGGTACATTTCTTTTCCAAGGTAGATGATGATTGCTCCTAAAGTCCAAGTAACTATTACAATCAACCTGCTTGAAATGAGTACTGGTAGATATCCTACCATCAGTGAAGCTTAGCTCTAAGTCCAGAAATACAACAGAATTAGACTCTATTGTACTTGTGAACTTTAAGCCCTTATTATTGCTATTCAGATGTCTCAAAAAATCTTCAGCTAATAGCCTGTCCACCTTCCACACAACCACCAGATTGTCTATATAAGATACCAGCATGTATTAAAAGAGACATAGAAGCAAGAGAAGAAATCATCATTCTGTTGCTTTATACATCCCTGGTAAAACATTACCTTGAGTGCAGTTCTGAGCACCAATTTTTAAAAAAAAATAGATAAATTCGGGGAAGGAACATAAAAATAATAATAGGAATGGAGGATTTAGGCTATGAGGAGAGGTTAGCCAAACTGGCTCTGTTTTCTATTAAAAAAAGGCACTTGAGAGGTTATATTATTACTTTATACAAACATATTCAATGCCAATATACAGAGTTGGTGGAAGTGCTGTTTATTCCAGGTGAATTGTTTGTGACAAGAGGTCACAATTAAAGGCTGGAGGAAAGGAGATTTCATCTTCAGCAACATAAATGTGTTTCTCTGTAAGAGCAATACAATTGTGGAACTCACTGCCTGAGGATGTAGTACATTTAAAAATGGCTTCTATACATTTCTGGCTAGAAATGCAATTTAGGAATATGATTACATGTGTTAAATGGGTTGGCTTCCTAATTACTTTAATTTAAATGCAATTTGCAGCTTCTTTATTGGAAATCAAATAGTCTGTATAGGCTGAACTTGATGGATTTTAGTCTCTTTCAACCTCATCTGCTATGTTACTATGTTACCCTAGACCAGGACTGGCCAATTCCAGTCCTAAAGTACCAACAACCTTCCCTGCAAAGAAACACAGAGCACAAGTTCTAATACTTTATTTTACTGCAGAAAGTCCAAAATAAATAACTTTCAACTTGTTATATGAGCAAAAAAATACAGGGAGTGCAGAATTATTAGGCAAATGAGTATTTTGACCACATCATCCTCTTTATGCATGTTGTCTTACTCCAAGCTGTATAGGCTCGAAAGCCTACTACCAATTAAGCATATTAGGTGATGTGCATCTCTGTAATGAGAAGGGGCGTGGTCTAATGACATCAGCACCCTATATCAGGTGTGCATAATTATATTAGGCAACTTCCTTTCCTTTGGCAAAATGGGTCAAAAGAAGGACTTGACAGGCTCATAAATGTCAAAAATAGTGAGATATCTTGCAGAGGGATGCAGCACTCTTAAAATTGCAAAGCTTCTGAAGCGTGATCATCGAACAATCAAGCGTTTCATTCAAAATAGTCAACAGGGTCGCAAGAAGCGTGTGGAAAAACCAAGGCGCAAAATAACTGCCCATGAACTGAGAAAAGTCAAGCGTGCAGCTGCCAAGATGCCACTTGCCACCAGTTTGGCCATATTTCAGAGCTGCAACATCACTGGAGTGCCCAAAAGCACAAGGTGTGCAATACTCAGAGACATGGCCAAGGTAAGAAAGGCTGAAAGACGACCACAACTGAACAAGACACACAAGCTGAAACGTCAAGACTGGGCCAAGAAATATCTCAAGACTGATTTTTCTAAGGTTTTATGGACTGATGAAATGAGAGTGAGTCTTGATGGGCCAGATGGATGGGCCCGTGGCTGGATTGGTAAAGGGCAGAGAGCTCCAGTCCGACTCAGACGCCAGCAAAGTGGAGGTGGAGTACTGGTTTGGGCTGGTATCATCAAAGATGAGCTTGTGGGGCCTTTTCGGGTTGAGGATGGAGTCAAGCTCAACTGCCAGTCCTACTGCCAGTTTCTGGAAGACACCTTCTTCAAGCAATGGTACAGGAAGAAGTCTGCATCCTTCAAGAAAAACATGATTTTCATGCAGGACAATGCTCCATCACACGCGTCCAAGTACTCCACAGCGTGGCTGGCAAGAAAGGGTATAAAAGAAGAAAATCTAATGACATGGCCTCCTTGTTCACCTGATCTGAACCCCATTGAGAACCTGTGGTCCATCATCAAATGTGAGATTTACAAGGAGGGAAAACAGTACACCTCTCTGAACAGTGTCTGGGAGGCTGTGGTTGCTGCTGCACGCAATGTTGATGGTGAACAGATCAAAACACTGACAGAATCCATGGATGGCAGGCTTTTAAGTGTCCTTGCAAAGAAAGGTGGCTATATTGGTCACTGATTTGTTTTTGTTTTGTTTTTGAATGTCAGAAATGTATATTTGTGAATGTTGAGATGTTATATTGGTTTCACTGGTAAAAATAAATAATTGAAATGGGTATATATTTGTTTTTTGTTAAGTTGCCTAATAATTATGCACAGTAATAGTCACCTGCACACACAGATATCCCCCTAAAATAGCTATAACTAAAAACAAACTAAAAACTACTTCCAAAACTATTCAGCTTTGATATTAATGAGTTTTTTGGGTTCATTGAGAACATGGTTGTTGTTCAATAATAAAATTAATCCTCAAAAATACAACTTGCCTAATAATTCTGCACTCCCTGTATAAATACTATTGATTGTTGCTGAGTAATGATAAAGCACAATAGTGCTCATATTTTTGAGCTTCACAATCTAGGCTTTTCTGTATAATCTTCCATGTGACACACGTTTTCTCTTTTGCAATACTTTATACAGAAGTTATAAAGTCAGCAGCCTTTTCAATTATCACATGATGCCAGTTTACATGCATCAAAGACATAGGGGCCGATTTATCATCGGCCTGTCCGACATGATCCACTCAGCGTATCATGTCCGACAGACATCAATGAATGCCGACAGAATATGCTGTTGGTATTTATCATTACACAAGCAGAGTTCTTTGCAATGCCGCCTTCTGCAGATTTGCGGCCAATCGGCAGCTAGCAG
The DNA here is from genome assembly GCF_027579735.1 of Bombina bombina. Classification (NCBI taxonomy): domain Eukaryota; kingdom Metazoa; phylum Chordata; class Amphibia; order Anura; family Bombinatoridae; genus Bombina; species Bombina bombina. The sequence continues at coordinate 309,783,590 of NC_069506.1, forward strand.
GGCGTGTCAATCAACCCGATCATATAGGATCGGGCAGATTGATGTCCACAGCCTCAATGCAGGCGGACCAGTTAAGGAGCAGTGTTCATAAGACCGCTGCTTCTTAACTGCTGTTTCCGGCGAGCCTGAAGGCTCCCGCGGAAACCGGGCGAGTTGGCCCCATTCGGGGCATAGTAATTCGTCCTCATAGAAACTTGTTTGAAATAACATAAGTGAGTAGTCTTGCAGTTGTAATAAATAAATTGTGTTACATCGAAATTGTATATGTAAAAATATATAAATTAGAAAGCAAATAGACTCTCATCTGTAAGTACAAGTAATTTACATCACTTACATTAATTGAAAAAGAGAATAAATATTACAATAGTAAAATTCCCCTCTGTTCCTTTCTCACCTGGTTTCATAAACCACGGGTGGCAACTGGCAGTTCTAAGTGTTTCTGGGAAATGTTATGCCCCCCTACTTTAAATGTGCCCATGAATCTGCAGGGGGGTACTAATTTTGCACCTCCAGTGCCCTATCTATATACAGCAAGTAGAGAAGGGGTTAAAAATGCTAAACATTTGTTGTTGACCCATCCATACAAATTACTTGATTTAGGTTTTTTGATCAATGTATTTGCAAAATGTTATTCTAGACTCATTCCTGACAGTGGTTGTCTAAATATCAGTATTGAAGATTATTATTTGTCTGTTAGAATCCTTAAAGATTTTAGACTACTATCGTTTAACTGGGTCAGAAGAAATCATTTAATGCAGCATAAATGTTCAGTTAATTTTAGTTCTATGTACCCAGATGCACAAAACTGTTATAAAATGCAGATCAGCCGCAATTTAAGTATTTAAATATTCTTAACATTTTATAATTGAGTAACAATTACAGTCTTAATTATGCCATTAAATATTTTACTATTTTTAGCCAATAGGTGTTACTGAACATTTGTCAGTTCCTTTTCAGAAATAGGGGTAGATTTATGAAAGAGCGAGCTGACATGATTCAATGTATCATGTCCGCCGCACATCGATAAATGCTGACAGCATATTGCACAACTACAAAAGAATAGTAACAGCGCTACAGAATTTGGAGGAGCTATACAAATTAATAATAATAATATTCACTATGTTAATGCATTTCATCCTGTTACTGCAGCGATACTAAAGCTCCGTCTCTCTATACTGGGGCTGCCATCTTGGGGCTCAGGTATTCTTACAACATGTGACATAAGATGTGTACACTCACAGATCAGTGATATTGCCTATTTTTTACAGCTGCCTGCATAATTTGTGTTAGGTTACAGTGCATGATACAATACAGTAGCTGTGCATTTTTGCTGTGGCTACATTGCTATATATTATTGTTCATTGCTTTTTTAAATATAATTTGTTCAGCTGTAAAACTATGTAAAAACTGCAAAAAATGTACAGATCACGTGATGAGTCATGCACACTAACCTTAAGCACATTATACAGCTGTAAAAAAAGTGTAAAGTAATACTGATCTGTGAGTGTGCACTGCTTCTGTCACAATCTGTGAGTGTGCACTGCTTCTATCACAATCTGTGAGTGTGCACTGCTTCTGTCACACTCTGTGAGAATACCTGAGCTCTCAGATGGCAGCTCCAAGTACAAAGGGGCGGAACCTCAATATCTGGCACCTTTAAGCTATAACAGGATAACTGATTTGCAAGGAGCTGCAGAAAAAAGGATGAAATGCTGTAACATATTGAGTATTTACTATACTTTTGTATTTGTGCACATCAGTTTAATGTCCCTTTAAATAAATGCATAAAAACCAAGATACAAGTCGAGTGTGTTTTAAAAAGTGAGGTGCGCTATTTTGCTCTTAGTCTCACACAATTAATAACACAATCTGGTATTACAAATTGTTGGTAAAAATGTTTAAACCAAGTATTGTTAAATCACCCAATACTTACAGTATATAGTGCAACCCAATACGTTAAATAGAAAGCAGTAATATTGCACTCATTGAAATCCACAACACAACATGGCTTATTTAACTCTCTTAAAAACCTGAATTGTGGTTGACGGCTTGGTAAATAGGCCTCTATGTATTAACATATTCTATCTTGGGAGATTTTGTAAAGGATTAGACATAGGTGACAATATGGTGTTTAAAATTTGATGTGTGGAATCTTTGATGCAATGAATGTACTTATGACGGTAGCAGTGTGTGTGGGGTCTTCCGTTATGTGTTTTGTCATGTGTGAGGTCAGTGGTTGTAAGGGTTAACTGCCATGGGGAGAATCAGGAAAGCTATGGCTATTGTTTATATTGCTGGAAGGATGATAAAGGGGCAATAAGGATTAAGGTAAATGTTGCTGGGGGGGTAATAGTTTTTTTAGAATTAAAAGAAATCAGAAGTGTCAGTTAAGCAGCGGTAAACAATATTACTAATTAGATGAAAGTCAGGTGCTGTAAGGGTTAACAGCAATGGGAACAGCTTAGGGTTAATATCATTAAGGGGGATAAGGTCAGTGTCAGTAAGGGTCATCAGTAATGAGGAGAGTCAGGTAAGAGTGTTGGGTTAATATTAGTAGGGGAACATCAGATCAGCAGCAGTAAGGGTTAACATCAATGGGGGGATTCGTGTAAACAGTTGTTAGTTACAGCATTGGACCGAATGCAGATGGGCCCAGGACAATGTAAAGATATAAATATCATATGTAACATATCAGTGATATTTCTTGGCTGGTACTGGTGTACCATTGTGTTATGTGGGACAGTGTACTCAAGCACGCAGCAAGTTTGTTTTATTTAGTGTATTTGAACACCCTTTAAATAGGGCTGTCTCTCTCTTTCCAACCCCCTACTGGGAAGTTGATTTAATTTGATGTGTCTTGCTTACATAACTTTTCTGTAGCCATTACTGCAGTATTGGATTTTGTTTTAGTGTGGGTTGCGGGTTCAACAGGAAAACAGTTATTTTAAATGACAAGATATAGGTTAAGAAGTTATTTGTAAGTAATTAATTAAATCCAGGACAGCAGGTAAACCAATCGCATTAAAAGGGAGAACATTTTACAGTGCACAACCCCTTTAAAGGGACATTAAAGGGACAGTCAACCATAGAATTGTTATTATTTTAAAAGATAGATAATCCCTTTATTACTCATTCCCCAGTTTTGCATAACCAACACAGCTATATTAATGTACTTTTTACCTTTGTGATTACCTTGTATCTAGGAACCTTCTTCCAGCCCCCTGATCACATGACTGTGACTGTTTATTATCTATTGTCTTAAATTTAGCATTGTATTGTGCTAGATCTTAAATAACTTTCTGTGCCTGAACATAGTGTTATCTATATAGCCCACGTGTACTTTCTGTCTCTTTGTGTTGAAAAGAGATTTAAAAAGCATGTGATAAGAGGCAGCCCTCAAAGGCTTAGAAATTAGCATATGAGCCTACCTATGTTTATTTTAAACTAAGAATACCAAGAGAAAAAAGCAAATTTGATGATAAAAGTAAATTGGAAAGTCAATTAAAATTAAAAGTCCTATCTGAATAATGAAAGTTTAATTTATACTTGACTGTCCCTTTAAACATTTTCACGATACAAAATATTTATTTATACATATTAAAACATTGCAATATACTTCTATTTTATTTCATCCCATGTCCCTTTAATTTAATTCTTAAAATTGTTGGCTTTCCAATTCCTGTTGAAAGCGGAAGTTTAGACTCCATAATAAACACTACTATATCACACATTGTCATTGATTGCACACGCTAGTGACTACTTTACATCTATTCCTAAATGGCCTCATTAGAGAAGGTAACTTAGGTTATAACATGGTTGCACCCATTGATTTATGAACACTAGAACTTTAGACTTATTTTTGTAATATTAAAACAACTAATATAATTTAAAATATATATATCTTTATATTATTATCAGGCTAATCTGTTATTTGAATATATCATTCCAATTACCATTTATTTAATGTCCATATAAAAAGGTGAAGATTTAAAATCAATACCAATTTTTTAAAATCTGCTCTATGGTATAAAATGTACTTTTATCCCATATCTTAAAGATGTGGCTACACACTATAATATATCTTTTTCCTGTAGATAAGAGATATAAGCTTGTATGTTACTTTATCATAAGTGTGTGTTTTATCTTGAGAAATTCCTACACTGCACCCTTTCAGTACAATGGGTCAAAATATATCAAAATAATAAAGCCAGCTGATCAGTTTTACAGAAATTAGTATTTTAATGACCTCAGAACTCTTGAACATATGAGAAAAATCATATTCTTTTGAGATAACAAATCAGATTATGAAGTGTCCAGAAGATTGGTCAAGAAATAGCAACAAACATAAGACAGACAAAAGATACTCAACCCAAAGGCTTAAAATCACGAGCTACTGAGATTTACCTTCTAATCAAATGCATCATTAAAAAGTACAGCCGTTAGCACACTTAATGACAGCTTTATGAGTCAGGCATTTAAAGCTAATTAGGATAGACTGCCTTTGTAGTTTTCTATGGCATCAAGGGGACAATATCCTGGCAGAATACAAAATTCTGGAAAAAAAAGTGCTGCCTAACCTATATGAGCACCCGTCTATTTAGCAATCTGTCTTAATACTGATACATATAAACCTACGCAGGAGCTGCCCTTGGTAATGCAATGATAAAAAGCACAATTTGTGAACATTAGCACATTTTATGCAATTAACGACTAGGTCACACTTTCGCTAATAGCAATACAAACGGAACAAATTCACCCACTGGAGCATTTACTGTGTGATAATGTGCGTTAACACGCCCAATAGGTCTTATGGGAAGTCTGTAATACTGTGAGAAATGTGTTAACTAGGGATACATGAAATCTGCTATCTCATTTCTAATATAACATTAAAGAAATACAGAATGGCAACACACAGACAGGATAACAGTTTGTTTATGTATAGATTGGCATCCAAAGATTTTTTTTAACATTCCCTCATGCAAGAGTGATTTACATCTTGTCTAAAAATTGAGAAGCAAATTAGTTAATTAGTTCAGACTATCAAAACACCACAATCATATTTCTTTTTTTATTTTTGTAATTGTTTCTTTGGACAGCTATACAGCATACAATTTAAACAAAGATAATAACTGACTGCTTCACGTGATAAAGGCAAGAGGGCTCAGAACTGTCAGCATTGATGGACTCCAAAAACCACATACAAATCACTTGCCCTTGGGGGAAGGGTGTGGTCTTGAAGAACGCTCATATTACAAGTTGAAATCAAACGCGATCACAAGAGCTAAACACTAAACACAACATAAATACATTTAAACTTACAGTTACAGTCATGTAAATACAATCTGAGAAAAAGTGTTCATACAAAAATTTGTAAAAAGTTATAAGGGCTCAAGGTATATGGTATATGACAAGGTGTTTAACTGCAAAGGGCTGTGTGTTTGATTGTATGTGTGTGTGTGTATATATATATATATATATATATATATATGTATATATATATATATATATATATATATATATGTATATATATATATATATATATATATATATATATATATATATATATGTATATATATATATATATATATATATATATATATATATATATATACACACAAATTCAATCCTTTGCGGACAAATACCTGAAAACATGAAAAATCATATTTATTCAATATTAATATTTAATAATGTGTTTTACAGTGTGTTTACTGTACTTATTTTACATTTTTACTTTTCAATGTTATTTTCATTTTAAATATATATATATATATATATTCCTATAGATAGATAGGTATAGATATATATTTTACATTAACATTATTATATATATATATATATATATATATATATATATATATATATATATATATATATCAAGAAAAATCACCAGCGCTAAACCTATGTAGTGGTTTTTTATATTGTATTATTTATGTAGTTGTGTGTATATATATAACATTTTATCTATGCGAATAATATTGGAATGTGAAATATACATAATGAGCTTTAAATGTTGCGCTTTAAGTTTCTTGCTGTTGGGTTAGCGCGCATAAAGAATTAGTTATCTTAAGGCACGTTACGGAGATAAACAATATTAAAAAATATTAACAATAATCATTGATAATTATGATAGATACTGTAATATATATATTCTATGAATAATTTAGATTACATCTGTATGATCATCTAGGGTTGCCATGTTCCTTGTTTAGAGAGGAATCGCCTGGTATTTCGGCGCTGGACTGGATCAGACTGATAAACTACAGGAAGATCTTTTCTGTGAAAAGCATTACTGGGCTAAAAAGAAGCTGCACCCAGGAAATGAATCGCCATAGAACACGCTTACAATTTATTGAGCTGGTTGTCCGTTCCTGAGAGTACGTTTCTCTCTGTGTGTATTATGTCTCCCTAAGGGAAAAGGGGGCAACCAGACGTTTTAGTAACACATGGAGCACACTACTGTGAATATCACGGGTTAAAAATGTATATCAAAGTTGTGATGCTCCTTTAATTCATCAAGCCCTGACGTACAAAGATAACAAGTAAAACATTAATACTGGGCCTTAACCAGCGGGTGAAAACTGTTATTATATATAACAATAACATGAAAATACACTTTACATATAGATAGTTCAAATCAATCAATGGTCAAGTGTCAGATGGATCTATCTTGGAATGTGGGGAATCTCTAGAGAAAGAGAAAATACAAATAAGTAAGGTTCTGTAAACCTGAATGTTATCCCTTATACAAATCATCAGATTTTCTGCTGCATATAAGATTCACAACAAACCAATGCAACTGATAACAACTTTATTTCTCCAAAAAGACATAAAAAAAAATGTTAAAATACCGTGAACCCCCGAAAATTGCTGCCTCCAAGAGAGAGGATTTTTTTTAGCATTAAATTATAAAATATATATAGAGCCTCACCTTCACATTCAAAGCCTGCATATCAAGAAAAACAGCGTTCATGCAAACATTTGCCTTTATAAAATAGCTTGAGGGATCTTGCAGTACTGACGAGACCTCTGAGATAATCTCGCTAAAGTGGAGAGCTTTAGATCATTAGGCCCTTAGGGGTCAATTTACTAATGTGCGAGCGGACATGATACAATGTAGCCTACGCTGTCGGCATTTATCATTGCACCAGCAGTTCTTGTGAACAGCTGGTGCAATGCCTCCCCTGCAGATTTGCGGCCATTTGGTCGCTAGCGGGGGTGTCAATCAACCAGATCGGGTTTATTTCTGTTTGCCGCCTCAGAGCAGGCGGACAGGTTATTGAGCAGCGGTCTTTAGCCCGCTGCTTCATAACTTCTGTTTCTGGCAACCCCCAGGTGTTTGTCCTTAAGAGCCTGATGCCACACTACTTCATCTTCAGGCAATGTCACTGTTATTTTATCTAATCCTGTTAACTACAAAGTTCCCAAATGTCCCACAATTCATGCGATTGTCAGTTTCACCTAATTAAGTCATTTTTTACACAGCGAAACCTCAGACTTACTAAAACCTGATTAGAAAATGCCCAACATTTCACAGACACTGCCATAAATTCCCAACCCTGACCATAATAAACACCATTAGGGGTAGATTTACTATCAGTCGAGTGGACAAGATTCACTACAGCGAATCGTGTCTGCTCGACCTCGCTAAAAGCAGACAGCATATGCTGTTCTAGTGAAATGTGTGTGCAATGCCGCTCCCTGCTCACTGGTGGCCAATCGTCCGCTTGCAGGGACTGCCAATCATCCCTTAAAGGTAACAGACAGGTTAAGGAGCAACATCTTAACTTCTGTTTCAGGTGAGCCTGAAACGATGGGACTCCGAGCAGCGTCCACTGTTTTCATAAATGGAGCCTTTAGATTTAAAAGGGTTTTTAGCTATTTTGCTATTTGCTAGATATTCTTGTTATTTCATAATATTTTCAAGTTTTATCTGTTCACTGTATTAATTAAATCATTTAAAAGTCAGAGGCATTTAAAAAACAAACATATTGTCATCTCATTATAACTGCCCAAACATGCCAAGTTTCCTAAAGCAAAAATGGTTAGACCCGCAGCACTAAGTGCTATATGTGTTTTACATATGCTTATGTGATGTAAAATCTGTTAAACACTATTGTCTGTTCTTCAGATATCTTCCCCCAGAAAGCCCATTGAATCTGATAATTACAGGAATTATTTCTGCTGTCAAAACTTCATTGTCAAAACAAAGCCCATCCATCTATATGGCTCTGTGCATCAGCACACGTGTAATGTCATCTCCCTATCAAGAGCTCCCCCAGGTAGCTGATGAAGTCACTTGTACTTAGAAAGACTACAGGAAGCACACGCAGTTTGCTGATATAGCCAAACAGCTGCTGCACAGCATGAGTATATGCTCAACTGCAGCACAACAAAATATACAATACAGACAATATACTGACATACAGCTTAATATTCACAAACATACACTGAATAAAAAAGCCAACACTCAATCAACAGTGGGCAATAAGCAGTTTTTCAAATTTCACAATTTCTGTGTATTCTATGCATTGAATCTTCTAAAAAAAGCAGAGTTTAATGAGCTTTAGTGAATCAACTTCATAGGACCTGGTGAAGCTGGAGGGGCTATTGAAGACTGGATACACCTCTTATTGAATGTGGACCAGTGGGAGCTTCACAATCACTCAGCTAGATTACAAGTTTTGCTCTCTATAGGGAAATTAACGACCGCCACAAAAGCGGCAGTATTTCACCTCCCTATAGCACTGCTATTATAGGTTTTGTAAAACCCGGCTTGTACGGGCGATATGGCGGCGTTGAGCTCCATACCTCACCCAAATACATGCAGTGTTTTGACATGCTCATGCATGATTTTCCCATAAATATCAATGGGGAGAGTCGGCTAAAAAAAAGCCTAACACCTGCGATTGCGGAAACAAAAGCTCCGTAACGCAGCCCCATTGATGTCTATGGGGAAAGAAAAAGTTACGCTTAAAGGGACAGTCAAGTCAAAAAAAAACTTTCATGTTTCAAATAAGGCATGTAATTTTAAACAACTTTTCAATTTACTTTTATCACGAATTTTGCTTTTTTCTCTTGGTATTCTTAGTTGAAAGCTAAACCTAGGAAGTGTGATAATTTCTAAGCCCTTGAAGGCCGCCTCTAATCACAGGCTTTTGTATTTGCTTTTCACAACAGGGGAGAGCTAGTTCCTGTAAGCCATATAGATAACATTGTGAGCACGCCTGTGAGAAGATGCTTAGATACAAGGTAATCACAGAGCTAAAAGGTATATTAATATAATCGTGGTGGCTGTGCAAAACTGGGGAATGTGTAATAAAAGGCTTATCTATCTTTTAAAACAACAACAATTCTGGTGTTGACTGTCCCTAACACCCTAACATAAAAACCATATCTAAACACCCCTAATCTGCCGCCTCTGATATCGCCGCCACCTACATACAGTACCCCTAATCTGCCTTCCCCGATATCGCCGTCACCTACATACAGTTATTAACGCCTAATCTGCTGCCCCTAACATCGCCACCACCTAAATAAAACTATTAACCCCTAATCTGCCGCTCCTGATATTGCTGCCACCTACATTACAGTTATTAACCCCTAATCTGCTTCCCCCAATGTCACCACCACTATACTAAAGTTATTAACCCCTAAACCTCTGGCCTCCAACATCACTAACACTAAATAAATATATTAACCCCTAAACCTAACCCTAACATAACCCTAAGCCTAAATCTAACACTAACCCCCCCCCCGTAACTTAAATATAATTAAAATAAATCTAAATGAAACTTACAATTATTAATTAAATAATTCCTATTTAAAACTAAATACTTACCTGTAAAAAAAAACCTAAGCTAGCTACAATATAACATAGTTATATTGTGGCTAGCTTAGGTTTTATTTTTTATTTCACAGGCAAGTTTGTATTTATTTTAACTAGGTAGACAAGTTAGTAAATAGTTATTAACTATTTACTAACTACCTAGTTAAAATAAATGCAAAGTTACCTGTAAAATAAAACATGCCTTACACTAAAAACTTACATTACAATAAAATAAAATAAATTAAATTAATAAAATACAATTATTTAAATAAAAAAAAAATAAACACTAAATTACACAAAATAAAAAACTAAATTATCAAAAATAAAAACGAATTACTCCTTCCTAATCAAATAGCCCTATCAAAATAAAAAAGCCCACCCAATATAAAAAAAACCTAGTCTACACTAAACTGCCAATGGCCCTTAAAAGGGCCTTTTGCTGGGCATTGCCCCAAAGAAATCAGTACTTTCACCTGTTATAAAAAATACAAACACCCAACAGTAAAACCCACCACCCACACAACCAAACCCCCCAAATAAAATCTAAATAAACCTCAGCTAACCATTGCCATGGAAAGGGCATTTGGATGGGCATTGCCCTTAAAAGGGCATTTAGCTCTTTTACATTGCCCAAACCCTAAGCTAAAAATAAAACCCACCCAATAAACCCTTAATAAAAACTAACACTAACCCCCGACGATCCACTCACAGTTTTCGAAGACCGGACATCCAGGCGGCGGAAGTCTTCATCCAAGTGGGCAGAAGTTCTCATCGAAGCCGGCAAAAGTCTTCATCCAAGCGGGCACAAGTCTTCATCCAAACGGCAACTTCTATCTTCATCCATCCGGCGCGGAGCGGGTCCATCTTCAAGACATCCGGCGCGGAGCATCCTCTTCTTACGATCGCCGCTGGAAAATGAAGGTTCCCTTTAAGTGACGTTAATCCAAGATGGCGTCCCTTACATTCCGATTGGCTGATAGAATTCCTATCAGCCAATAGGAATTAAAGGGGAAAATGGGCTTTCATCCTATTGACTGATTGGAACAGCCAATAGAATGAGAGCTCAATCCTATGAAATAAATCCTATGAAATAAATCCTATGAAATAAAAATAAAACTTAAGATATCTACAATATAACTAATAGTTATATTGTATCTAGCTTAGGTTTTATTTTACAGGTAAGTATGCATTTAGTTTTAAATAGGAATTATTTAGGTAATAATTGTAAGTTTTATTTAGATTTAATTTAATTATATTTAAGTTAGGGGGTGTTAGGGTTAGGGTTAGATTTAGGCTTAGGGTTACGTTAGGGTTAGGTTTAGGGATTAATATATTTATGTAGAGTTAGTGGTGTGGGAGGCCAGAGGTTTAGGGGTTAATAGTTTAATTTAGTATATTTCATTGTGGGGGGCTTGCGGTTTATTGGTTAATTTGTTTATTATAGCGGCGGTGTTGGCGGACAGCAGATTATGGGTTAATAATATTTAAATAGTGATTGCGATGCGGGAGGGCGGCGGTTTAGGGGTTACTAGGTTTATTATAGTGGCAACGATGTCGGAGAGTGGCGGAATAAGGGTTAATACATTTTTTAAGTGGCGGCGATGTCCGGAGCGGCAGATTAGGGGTTAATATTTTTATTGTAGTATTTGCAATGCAGGAGGGCCTCGGGTTAGGGGTTAATAGGTAGTTTATGGTTGTTAGTATACTTTGTGACAGTTTAGTTATGAGTTTTATGGTACAGCGTTGTACCATAAATCTTATAACTACTGACTTTAGATGGCGTTACGAATCTTGTCATTTTAGGCTGTACCGCTCACTTTTTGGCCTCACAGCAAAACTCGTAATAACGGTGCAATGGGAGTCCCATTGAAAAATGACTTTTTTAAAAAGTGCGGTACTGACGTTACATGACGGCCAAAAATGTGTGCGGTACAGCTATTCCGACAAGACTTGTAATAGCAGCGTTAGGGAAAAAGCATTGTTATGAAGCATAACAATGTTTTTTCACTCATAACGCAAAACTCATAATCTAGCTGACTGTTGGCAGCACAGATTGTATTTAAAGGAGAAACAAAATTACCACAATGAGCTATGCTGTTTTTTTCAAATAATGTAGATTTTATTCAATTAATTATTTATAACAACAAGCAAGCAGGTTCCTACGTGTTTCACGGCCATAATTCATCTCATTATGGTGAATTTTACTCTTTGTAATTTGCAGTTGTTTTAAGGGAGTGTAGGCAAACATTTTTATTTTACCACTTTCTGCTGAGTTTTTGGAGAAAAAAAAACAGTTTTTATACATCCAACTCTCTGCTTTTTACTTTACAAACAGGCTCTTAAGAAATAAAGGAGAGGCCTTGGCCCCTGGGGAATGTACCAACCACAAAACTGTGGAATGCAAGTGGCTTATATTATGCTTGATGTGGAGAGTACTCTAATTGTCATCCCAACATAGGAGCTTCAGTCTACTACATTCCAGACTTTTCTACATGAGGTAAGTGCACTGTCTTTATACCTCTAGCTGCATGTACTTGATAGCTTAGTTAAATGGGGCAACTTATTTGAATACATTTAGTATGTACTGACTAAAGGACTGACATGAGGCATCATATATATATGTCTTGGCATTTTTTCTTTCCATGTTCTGCCCTGTTCAGTACTTTGTAACATTGGATTACCTTACACAGATCTAATAATATTAACTATGAGCATTGTTATATACACTCGGAAGGTTTACATATAGAGAAATAATAATAATGACTATTATTATTATTTATTTATTTATTTACTTAATTAATTTATAAGGCACCATCATATTCTTCATCATTATCCTTTTAACGCCGTTATGCCGTTCTATTCCGTCATATTTACACTGGGCTTTAAAGCTGTTATGACGGAATAGAACGTCATAACAAACGGCTGTCCTGAAGCCTTCTGTGCTTCAAGGACTTGGTCGCGGTCTGGAGGGCGTTCCTAGGGTTGTAGGGACGCGTAGTTTCAATTTGTCTACATCGGAACAGGTGTTCCGATGTAGGCACTTTAACCCTGTCACGAAAGGGTTAAACATGAGGTAACAAAACATACAATAAATTAAACAAGACATACATATACAAGTGGGAGACAATAATGTGAGGGTCCCTTAGAAAGATAGCTGGAGATTATTAGTGAAATGTGAGCTTTTCATAAAAATAACATCTATATTCAATTATCAACTGACTGGGGAGATCAGTCTACTGTAGAATTCTGAAGCTAACAGGAAGTGTGCTTATTGTTAGAACACAAAGCACAAGTAACTAGAGAGAAACTGAATGCTACATGTTTCTGGTACATGAAACTATAAAGGACATATGTTTCCCTATACAGGTAGATTGTCTACTGGAAGTGAAAGAGAGGTGTCTTAAAGAAGACTTTGTTTGTAAATATGGATGATGCCCCCCTTCTTCATCTCAACATAAATATTGGAGCAATTCATTGGTTTGTGGTCCTGGTTTATTAATTGTATGTTATTTGTAACAAAATGCTATGAACACTTTTTTTTTTCTTCCCCCCCCCCAATAATTTGTATTGTTTTCTGCAAACAAAACAAAAACATTACAATATGTTTTAAAACACATATGACCTTACAAGGATACATATAGAGAAGAAAAGCTCTTTGAGAGTACACTTATTGTAAACATTTACTGTTACAGTTGCTATTGGTTAAGTGGGGTAGGATTTAACGTCTGCAAAGTCTATCCACTTGGGTGTAGGGCAGCATGCTGTAAAAGGTCCTTTAAAGTTTGGTCAGGCTGCCAATGTCGTCTATGTAGACCGTTGAGATAGCAGTACGCAATTGGACTTAATATTTCTATTTCTGAAACCTGGTGAGGTACATAACTGGCATATATTCAATTATAAAATCTCTGAATAGTTTGCTAGGGGTATGCTCTTTTGGTCTATAAAGATGTGATCTATTCTTGAATAGGATTTTTGTGGATTAGAATAGAATGTGTATGTTTTCTGTGAGGGATGTTTAATTCTCCAAACGTCAAGGAGAGTTGCATCATGTAGGATACCTGTTATGGCTCCCAAGGAGCTTCTTGGTAGTGCGCTTTTCCTATTGGAGCAGTCTAGGAATGGTTCTATAGCTACATTACAGTCACCTGCGAAATTCACAGTGCCTTGTGTTATTCCCAATAGTTCCTTGTCTACTTTTTTTAAAAAATCGTGCCTGTCCTGTATTTGGGGCAAAAATATTTACTATTGTGATATGGCGATTTATATAGAGTGCCTACAATTATTTTATATATTCTCTTATTATCAGTATATTTGTGGAGGAACTGGAAGGGGGTATTGTGGCTAAAAAGTATCCCTACTCCATTCCGTTTAATGGCATTTGAGTTGAAATATCCTACTAGGAAATGTCTGGACATAAATTTTGAGTTCTGATTGTTTACAAAAATGTGTTTCTTGAAGGAAGAGTATGTCTCCTTTATGTTTGCGAAACCAGTTTAGCAATATAGATTTTTTTGTGGGGGAGTTAAGGCCTTTTACGTTTTGGGTAATGAATAATATTTCAGAGGCTGCCACGAGTGAAGGTATGGGTGATGTTGTGGCTAAGATGTTGAGGGTGTGTTTTATTGTATTGATTTGGGCTTGGTAGGAAGTAAGCCATGTAATTGGGTATGGATTCCAGTGAATGTTTATGTCAACTTGGGAGAGTAAGCCAGTGGCATTGGGGTGTGGGGCAGTGAAAGTACCTGACTTTAGTTGGATGGTGCTGTGAGTGCCTGGTTCTGTCTCGTTTAGCGGGAGAGAGGAAAGGAAGAGAATAGGGGGAATAGAAATATTGAGAATCTTGTAGGTTGATATCTGCGGATTCATAGAGAGAAAATATGTATGAAACACAAAACAACCAATAACAAAATAATTAAACAAAAAACAAAAACAATTTAAAATACTTAGAACAGTATTTCAACAAGTGTAGAGGGACAATAGTGACTGAATGGGTTCACTATGATGAGCAGTTTCCTTCTGGAATTAATAGTCAATATTTTTAGTAAGGTCCATTAGGACAGGTTAATGGGAGTGGTTGGTAGACTAATAACTTTTTTTGACTTAAAGTCTCCTGAAAGGAGGGGTAATATTTGTTCCAGTTGGGGGTGAACATGGTTACAAATTAGATAGGTTTACAATAGGGAGTAATATACTTCACCAAATAGTGGCTCTACGAGTGTCAATAAGTTTCAGAATGAAGAAAAAACTCAGATGGGGTCTTAATCTGTACAGTTAGTTTTTTTTGCATGATCTTGCTTTTTTTGTGACTTTTATCCAATTTGTTCTCTGCTGCTTTAGTGGGGGAGATGATGTGGTGTCATCTGGCGAGATGGCTGGTTTTTTAGAGGGTATTGTCAGAGCTGAAATGTTTAGATGTAGGTGATGATCTGTGAGTCATGTAGCACCTTGAGACAGAATGGGAAACCCCATCAATAAGGTATCTTCAAGTCTTGCAGATGATTGGTCAGATATTTTGCTTCTCTGCGCTTTGCCAAGGTGATGGTGCTCAGGTCAGCAAATACTTGTATAGTGTCTCCTTCAAAGGAGATTTGGCGTAGCTTTTGTGAGGCCATCATAAGTCTTTCTTTGTCTTTATTTTTTATTTTTATAAATATTTTTTGAGGTTTTGCATAACAAACATAAATCATAGTGCGTCTTTTGATTACAGAAAAGGTTACAAACAAATTTTAGCAAAACATTTTGGCAGTTGTACAATACTTTGTTAGTAGGCTAATGAAACCTTGATTTTGCAATAAAATATCATAAGTGACTGACCAGTTGAAAACACAGTTTTAGGCCCCATGGACCATATATATAGAAGATAACTGATGATCAGGTGAGCAGCTCTTTAGGAGCTTCAAGCAGAGAAGGATGAGTATATAATAAGGGGGGGATTTCAGCGGGTAAGCACCGCTATGTAAATAAGGGAAAAGGTGGAGGGCGGAGCCATACTTATATAGGTAATTTTAAGGATCATGGTGGGGCCTCTAGGATTGTTCATCTGTAGGATAATATGACTCTGCAGATCATATGATATTTGGCAGCTTGCCAGACATGTGGGCATGTAAGAGGGTATGTAAGCTATGTATTAATAGGACATTTGACTCATTTGAAAAAAAAAGAAACAGAAAGAAAAAAAGATAAGTAAACATGTCTAAGTTAAGGGATACCAGACATTGCATGTACTCTTGCTGCGCAGTAAAGGCAATGCAAAGCTTTGTTGTGAGCAAGTAACCTTAGCCTCAAGATGTAGGCAATAACAAAACACATGAACATTAAGTAAATCTATAGCAATTGCATAATAATTCCTAACCTTATATATATATTAACATTTGTATTATGAAGTTAATCATACGTAGAGATAAATATAGTACATAACATATTCCTAAAAAGATGTGGTAGCTTATGAAATAGTGTAAGCAATTATAGTGTGTGACAGTTGCTTTAAGTTAGAACTGAAAGAGTTAACCCATACTAGGCATGAGCACATTTTAGTTAGCCCGGTAATCATACATTTAGGTTGTTAGATTGTTATGTTATTCTCAAGCTTATAAAATGCAACAATTCAACAAGCAATAGGACTTAGCCATGTAGTGGAAATTAAGTAGATTGTAGATTTTCCGAACATATTAAATGTAAGGTGCGTAGCCTTCTATTTGTATAGTGTGATAAACTATAGCAGTCTAATATGTTGATAAAAATGGGTACCTCATTTGCGAGCAGAGGGATCCTAAGGCTGCTAGAATAATACCAACTCTTGTGAATTAGTATGTAAATTGAGTCTAATTCTGTTCTTATTTTCCTTTCTAATGATATTGTTATATCTAAAATGCTTAGGAAACAGTAGATATTGAAGTCCTACATGGAGACTTAAGATATATTATAAATTTGTAATAGGCGCTGAAGAAAATTAATCAAAGCTACTAGCATATATTCTGTAGTGTGCACTACTTGTAACTATTATTTAATTGGAAGAGCGGCCACATTTGAAAGCTACCGTGAGCTACAAACGCCACATCTACATTAACATGACGGAGCCTTTTGAAACAACTTTGCTGGGGATATTAGATCGTCTTTTGGGAGACCATTTTTCCCGCCTTGAAGAAACCATACAAGCTCAGTGGAAAAGCGCTGACAAAGTCGAGCTACCAGGAATGCAGGCACTACCTCCAGAGAGAGATTTAGCCATGCGAGTGGAGACTAGTCTAAGTGAGTGTGAAAAACAAGGAACTATTGAGCCACTAAAGAGAGCAGTAGCCCTCATGCATGTCACTGACAGGGCTACGCTAGTACTAGGCACTGATAGAGGCCCTAATGAAGGGTCTTTCCCTTGCTCGCTATATCCAGAGCCAGCTGAACTTAAAAGAATGGACGACGCAGCAACAGATCCTCTTGGGGCAAAGGTGGATGTAATGTATGAGGAACTTGGAGGACACACATCAGCCGCTCCATCTACAATTTGGAGGATCATTGAAGTAAAAGACCAACTAATTGCCATGATCAGAGCTAATGAAACTAGGAACCTCCCACGCAACCATGAGTGTCCTGAGATTGCATGGATGGGTCTAAAACAGAAATCCGAAGCGCTGGGCTCAGTTGCACTGCCTAGACTGTCGGAAAGCCTTTTTGACCCGGGAGGCTAGATTCACTTTTACAACACCATGTCTGACATAGTCCAAATGAAGGAAACAGGCATAGTAGAACTGTTTGCTCAATATCGGAGGCTATGGGAGAGTGAAAACTTAGCCCGGGGATGTTTGTTCTGTAGGAAGTAATTAGACTAAAGTTGATTGTTCAAGAGTTATTTTTAATAGTATTTTCTGCACTGCTTTATTACTGTATACCATTTAAGTATTATACTATGCTATGTTCTTTACAGGGATGTATTTAGTTGTCAACACTACTCTTTTATTTCCCAGCTGGGATATTAAACTGTCTCTGTGTTATCTACAGCCGGGATGACACGACACAGCTCGCCAGTCTATTTAAAGAGGGTTTGCTTAAGTTCTTTAGTTAAGCCATAGCCCACTTAAAATGGAGACTAGTGCAACATAACTACCTGAAGCATGCTGCGAGCTTCCCCACTCTCAGTTAACACCCGCAGGATGTGCTCCCTCTATATGGAGATAGCGTGATAACAATTGAAAGCTGCCCATACCTTTTTATATTGTAGAGTTTATTGGGCTTCCCCTTATAGTGCCTATATTGATAATATAGATATGTCTCCAGGTCGGGGGTGTATGCCTCCATATTAAGATATTTTCCTTTCTAAAAAGAGTAGGGTATGTTCCTCCTCAAGCGCCGCTAGTTAACTCTGGGGGTTGCCAGCGACTATACTATACTATGGTAAGGGGCAGCAGTAATAGATCTTTTGGACGTAAGGGACAAGACCAAGTTTTTTCAATATGTTGGATTTCCATGTATAGTTTTCCTCAGAGTGTATCCATCAGTTAACACCTTCAGCCTTGTAATGTGCTACTCTTCTTAAGGTTTATGGTGTGGTGTCCTATGCTGTTTTTTCTAGACCTTTACATACTGTCTCAGACGGTCCTTCTAGTTGCATGTACTGAGGTCCACATCAGTCCTAGTATATTGGTATATATCTGACAAGTCTCCCTGGGAGTGTTATGTATTATCTTCTAGATACTTTTGCTATAGCCCCATATGTACATAATAACCCCCAGGAAGTTCCCTATATATTTATATATTCTTGCTCCCAGCGTTACAGATAGTAATATCTATTAATTTTGTTTTTTTATATTATCAAGCTTAAAAGTTTTTAGTTAGTATTACCCATTAACTGTGTTCTCCTATTACTAAGGCCAAAAGTGGCTATAGGTCAAGCTAACCTGTCCACACTAAAGATCGTGTTACGTGGTCAAGGGTCCAAAAGTGGCCCACACAGAATATAAGGAGAAGATATCTAGAAAAGGAAACCCTTGAGGTTCTACATAATATTTTATATGATAGCTGTGGTTGTTTCAAAATAATTGTTATTGTATGCCTGACTATATTTGTACAAAAAGTTTCTCATTGTCCATTTTATATACCTTGTATGTTTACGAACCTAGTTGTATGCACTGAGTTCCAAATCAGTCCTATTGCATTGGTATATATCTGACAAGTCTCCCTAGGAGTATTATATATTATCTTCTAGATACTTTTGCTATAGCCCTATATGTATATAATAACCCCCAAGCAGTTTTCTATATATGTATATATTCTTGCTCCCAGCGTTACAGATAGTAATATCGACTGATTTTGTTTTTTATATTTCCAAGCTTAAAAGTTTCTTTCTAGTATTGGCCATTGCCTTTGTTCTCATACTACTAAGGCCAAAAGAGGCTATAGATCAAGCTAACCTGTCTCCACTAAAGATTGTATTACGAGGTCAAGAGTCCAAAAGTGGCCTACACAGAATATAAGGAGAAGGTATCTAGAAAAGGAAAACCTTGAGGTTCTACATAACATTTTATGTGATAGCTGTGGTTGTTTCAAAATAATTTTTCATGTATGCCTGACTATATTTGTACAAATGTTTCTCATTGTCCATTTTATATACCTTGTATGTTTAAGAACCTCAATAAAAAAAAAAAAATTGTGCTCAAAAAAAAAAAAAAAAAATTTGTAATAGGAATCAAAAACTATAAATCATAAAACTTGGGGAGTATGCTGGTTTAGTCATAAAAAAGACATATAATTCAAAAACGTTAACAACTATCAAAGAAGACCACCTAAATAAAAACTTGGTAAACTCCCTTCACAAACATAGAACAGATCTTAATATAAACATTGACAAGGTTCTGTGGTAGGTATACTATGGCCTATGAGAAAAAGAAAAAAGAAAAAAAAATGTAAATCTACTTTCAAGGCTTTCATTCTTTCCTCTTACCTAAATAACCTGTAGAAGGCTTATGTGTCTCTCCCACAAATATAAGGACTCTAACTAAATAAGCTGTAGTAGGAAACCCCTAATAGTGCTAAGGTAAACCGGCCACATAATAACTAATTAAACCCAACTTGTACATAACAATTATCTGTCCTGTTCCTTGACCAGATCCCCAAAGATATGTCTCCATAGTCCCTGCATAAATTACATGAGCAAGGCATAGGTATCATACAAGCAGGCAGAAAGATTTTGGGCCAAAATACAGACCCGATCTAGACAAAAGTTCAATGAGTTCAAATTACCACGCAACAGTACTGAACGATAGTAGTGCCTCCAGATCGCCGTGTTCTGTCCGGCGGTCTGGAGACCAACACCACTCCATAGTATCTTCAACCCTGGCTGGGGCCTATCCGGCTGCAAAACAAGCGACGCTATGTCGCACAGGTACACAGGGGAGCTTAGGTAAGTTGCGCTGCTACGGCAGCCATAGATAGCAAAAACGCTGTGGGCCTTTAGCCCTCTGGAATACGTCAAGTCAAGGACTTATTTGGGAGCCAATTAGGGTCGCAGGGAGCCAGGTACATATATCTGTCGGCTAGAATCTTAGCACTCCCATGCTTCTCTGGTTTAAGGAGTTGTTCCGTTGCTACCGCCAGCGGACTTTCCCAAAACTCTTTTGCTGCCGGGAGTGATGTAAACTTCCCTGCCGATTCAGAGCGGTCCAAAAGTAGATCATTGTTAAGAGGCTCATTTTGGTCTCAAACCCTGATAGGTGCATGCGTCACTGTATTAGACCAGTCTGTATAATCTCTGTCCACGCCTCTACATACTGCTGAGAGATCTACAAAGTAGTTATCCATCTTATCTTCTAGATGTTTAAGTAAGGACTGTAGTGTGTTGTAAGGGACCTCCATGTTCGATACCCAGGCAAGGCCACAAAACTTCGTCCCGGTCTTAAAGTTGGAGCAGGAATGTACAACTCCAAGAAGGAGCAAATTAGTCTCAGAGCAGTCTAGAGACTATTAGAAGGCTGTTGTGGTAGTTGTGTACTAGTTATTCAATAGTAGTTGGCCTCCTTAATTTGCTAGTTTTCAGAGCTCTTTGTAATAACAGCCATCTATGTTGGTAGTTGGCTCCGCCCCCCTTTCTTTGTCTTTAAAGCTTTGAAATCTTATAATTATGTCTCTAGGTGGCTTTTCATCTGGCGGTTTAGGGTGGGTTTAGGGTTCAGAGCACAATGTGTTCTTTCCAGTGGCATTGTTGATATTTCTTCTTGTAGAATGGTGTGAAATTTGGGATGTTATGATTTTTTCTGATATTCCCCTGATCCGGAGATTTTGGCAACATCCTCTATTATCCAAACCCTCCACTTGGGTTTTTATTTCATTTTGGGGGGGGGGGGTCTTTTTAGAATAGACATTTTTTATTTTTAATTGGCAGCAAAAGAGCTGAATGCCCTTTTAAGGCAATGCCCATACAAATGCAATATTAATGGCAACAATAATATTGTCAGTATTAGCAATAAAAGAAAAAAAAAGAAAAAAAAAAAAAAACTGTGATTGTCTATATATCCAGAGTGTTGGTAATCCAGACGTTGAGGCTGCACTCTGTCAAAGGATGGCTATCCTGGTGTTTGGAATCTACAAAAGAATAAAAAACAGAGGCGCCAACATGGCCTAATATCGCCCATACAAGAGAAAATAACAGCACAAGGGAATGTGAATACTCACAAACATAAAGAACCCAACTAGTGCTAGTGGAGCGGGCTGAAACTTCACACTGGTCCAGCACACTGAATCCTTGGTGCAAAGACAGTCAGGTGTCCTCTGGAAATCCAATATTCAAGTGCCTAAAGGTGTGTGAAAAAGCAAACCAACATGGACCAATATCGTCAGGACAAGGAGAGAATGATCCCAATTGATTGCACTTACTAGATGTTAAGCACCTGCAGGTGCAATTTCAGCAAACTGGAACCAAATCGTCGCCCAGTAGACTATAGCAAAGACAATCCTCAGCTGATCCTAGTCTACTGGGCGACAATTTGGTTCCAGTGTGCCAAGGATTCAGTGTGCTGGACCAGTGTGAAGTTTCAGCCCGCTCCACTAGCACTAGTTGGGTGCTTTATGTTTGTGAGTATTCACATTCCCTTGTGCTGTTATTTTCTCTTGTATGGGCGATATTAGGCCATGTTGGCGCCTCTGTTTTTTATTCTTTTGTAGATTCCAATGGGGCTGTGTTTGCCCTGTCAACTCCCTCCAAGGAGCCTTAGAGCCTCAGAGCAAGCAGACAGGTTATGAAGCAGCGGTCTTCATACGGAGCTTGATAAATATGCCTCTAAATGTTTGCGCACAATAAATATTTTTTTAGAGAGGGAATTTTAAAATGCATTAACTTTTTTTTTTAAGAAAATAAAATGGACGTCCCTGTACTAATTATGCAGACTTCGGGGGATAGTTATCAAGCCGTCTACTTTTCTGACTTCGCCAGCCAAATACGCCCGCCTAAGCTCGCCTACCTTCGCCGCCGCGGACCTTGAATACGTTCGCCTAAGTTATCAAAAAAAGCTGTCAAAAAGCCGCGGGGCGATGAGCAGTGGACTGTGAGAGTTATCACTCATCCGATCTCGCTGCCCTTCGGCTTTTTCCCAGCTTTATTGCTAGCCTGTCACTAAGCACCCACACTAAACTACACTGTTCTATCCCTATACCGGCGCCCCCGGAGCCCCCCGCAACTCAATAAAGTTACTAACCCCTAAACCGCCGCTCCTAGACAACGCCGCAACTCTTATAAATGTATTAACCCCTATACCGCCGCTCCTAGACCCTGCCGCAACTCTTATAAATGTATTAACACCGCTGCCACCTACAGTATACCTAGTAACCCCTATCCTGCCCCCCCTACACCGTCGCCCTCTATAATAAAGTTATTAACCCCTATCCTGCTTATCCCGCACCTCTCCGCAACTAAATAAATAGTTTAACCCCTAAACCGCCTCTCCCTGAACCCGCCGCAACCTATATTAAACCTATTAACCCCTATCCTGCCCCCCCTACACCGTCGTCACCTATAATAAATTTATTAACCCCTATCCTGCCCCCCACTACACTGCCGCCACTGTAATAAAATTATTAACCCCTAAACCTAAGTCTAACCCTAATCCTAACGCCCCCCTAACTTAAATATTAATTAAATAAATCTAAATAATATTTTTATTATTAACTAAATTAATCCTATTTAAAACTAATTACTTACCTTTAAAATAAACCCTAATATAGCTACAATATAAATAATAATTATATTCTAGCTATCTTAGGATTTATTTTCATTTCACAGGTACCTTTCAATTTATTTTAACTAGGTACAATAGCTATTAAATAGTTATTAACTATTTAATAGCTTACCTAGCTAAAATAAACTGAAATTTACCTGTAAAATAAATCCTAACCTAAGTTATAATTACACCTAACACTATACTATACTTTAATAAATTATTCCTATTTAAAACTAAATACTTACCTGTAAAATAAACCCTAAGATAGCTACAATATAAATAATAATTATATTGTAGCTATCTTAGGATTTATATTTATTTTACAGGTAACTTTGTATTTATTTTAGCTAGTTAGAATAGTTATTAAATAGTTATTAACTATTTAATAACTACCTAGCTAAAAGAAATACAAAATTACCTGTAAAATAAATCCTAACCTAAGTTACAATTAAACCTAATACTACACTATCATTAAATTAATTAAATAAACTACCTACAAATAACTACAATTAAATACAATTAAATAAACTAACTAAAGTACAAAAAATAAAAAAATAAGTTACAAACATTTAAAAATATTACAACAATTTTAAGCTACTTACACCTAATCTAAGCCCCCTAATAAAATAACAACCCCCCCAAAATAAAAAAATGCCCTACCCTATTCTAAATTAAATAAAGTTCAAAGCTCTTTTACCTTACCAGCCCTTAAAAGGGCCATTTGTGGGGGCATGCCCCAAAAAGTTCAGCTCTTTTGCCTGTAAAAGAAAAATACAACCCCCCCAACATTAAAACCCACCACCCACATACCCCTAATCTAACCCAAACCCCCCTTACAAAAACCTAACACTAATCCCCTGAAGATCATCCTACCTTGAGTCGTCTTCACTCAGCCGAGCAGCGATGGAACCGAAGTGGACATCCGGAGCGGAAGAAGTTATCCTCCAAGCGGCGCTGAAGAAATCTTCCATCCGGGCTAGGTCATCATCC
>NC_069506.1:309812604-309860104 GCF_027579735.1 Bombina bombina
TGTCGAGAACAGCTTTACTCAAACGCTAGCTCCTGCAGTGATCAAGTGCGCAGGCATGAAACATGTATGCTACGTTCCTGTTCACACTGGTGTGATTTTGTATTTTTTATCTACCGTGCTACGGTTTCTCTGTTTTTAACTTGGATTTATCAATAAATTTGTTATTTTTTACTATGACGGTCTGAAGGTGTATTTTGTGCATTTATCACTATTTTTTCTATATACTATATTGGTATTCAGCAAATACCTGTAAGTGCTGCATTTGCACTGACCGTTTGCACTCACTCTCCATTGTGCCGTGGCTGAAGAGGTCAGAGGTTGTAGCAGAGCACGCTGAGGACGCCGAGGAATGAGGTGAGAGGAGGATATTGGCGCTTTCTCTGAGACTTTATTCATATATATATATATATATATATATTTTTTTTTTTATTTTTTTTTTTAAAAACATCATATATATGTAGAAATATGTATTTATGAATAAATCAAACATATTCTGTAATGTGAAGAACATTGGAATGTGAATATTAATATTTTCATGTCGTGTTAGCACACATGAGAATATGAGATCGGGTTCGGGCGCCAGTAGGGTGTTAGTTTTTCCCCCACTTTTTTTGGCCCATTGACTTCGCATGCAATATTATAAGTTTGGCTTTTTACACTCGTCTGGTTAGTGCGCAAGGAAAACTGTTTACTTTCAACTCATAATACAAGCAAAAAGAGCTTACTTCTAGCACAGTTAATAAACGAGTGGGAGAATTAATTAGCGCTCCACTTGTAATCTGGCTTAATATTTGCTTGATGATTGACTTTATATTAATATTGCTATGATTATTCCTCATATCTCATATGTATCATTTTGCACTTCTTGTTTTTGTTTTTGAAATTTTCAATAAAAATGACAGATTCATCTTGTCTTCTGTTCTATTTTATCTCCCTTTCTCACATCTCCTGGGAAGAGGTTGTCTTTAATCCTGGACTGAATTGCCTAGACGTAACCCACAAACAACAATCACCTCTTTTTTGAAAGAGTTTCTATGTAACATTGGAAAGTATTGCTTTTTATACACTACTTGCGGGAAATAATTACTTTGAACAGACATTGTCAATGACAGTGTTCGTAGAATCTTCTGAGCACTGATTTTTTTATTTTTAAGTTTTGAACTGTTATTAAAGGGACAGTCAACACAAGAATTGTTGTTGTTTTAAAATATAGATAATCCCTATATTACTCATTCTTTAGTTTTGCATGACCAACACAGTTATAATAATAATACACGTTTTACCTCTGTGATTACCTTGTATCTAAGCCTCTGCAGAATGCCCCCTTATTTCACTTCTTTTGACAAACTTGCAATTTAGCCAATCAGTGCTCACTCCTCAGTAAATTCACATGCATGAGCTCAATGTTATCTATATGAAACACATGAACTAATGCCTTCTAGTGGTAAAAAACTGTCAAATGCAGAGGCGGCCTTTAAGGTCTAAGAAATTAGCATATGAACCTCCTAGGTTTAGCTTTCAACTAAGAATACCAAGAGAACATGAAAAATTGGTGATAAAAGTAAATTGGAAAGTTGTTTAAAATTGCATGCCCTATTTAAATCATGAAAGAATTTTTTGGACTTGACTGTCCTTTTAATGGTAAAAATGGTAGAAGATGTTATTTAACAGGGATGTAAATAATAACACTAAGAGGCCTATTTATCAAAGCGTCAAACTGAAAATACGCTGGAATTCCACATCGTAATTGTCGCGAAAATGATCTGCCGTAATTATCAAAGTGTCAAGATCATCAAATGTTGAAATTTGTGATGTAACATACAATCCCACAATCTCAATCTGACGCAGATCGATGCAAGTTGAAAACCCATGGAATTCAAGCGATTTGTGTTTATTCGCCTTCCTATTCGACACTATTTGAAGCTCTTATGAAGTTATAAAAAATTCAGCAGTTACGCTCGCGTCTTTTCCGACGCAGCGTACATAGTTTTCAATCCGCCACCCTTGAGGTCGCGGATGCCATAGAACTCAATGGGAGTCGGAAAACACTAAAATCTTATGTTCGATGCTGCAAGACAACGAAGAAGAACATGTTGTTTTCAAAATTATTCCTGCTCAGAATAATAATACATTTACAATATTTACATATAGTGGTATAAATAAACACAGAGATATGACAGACAACATTATTTAGAACATAAAAGGAACTTCGGGACATGTAAATGTTTGCAAAAGATTTCTGACATAACACACATACACACACACACACACACACACACACACATATATATATATATATATATATATATATGTGTGTGTGTGTGTGTGTATATACATACTAAAATATGTACAGTATGTCCAATCTTAAAAAGAATTCTTATTCTAATAATTCACTCTCCATTTTGCACAAAATATGTCAATACTATATATAATATTTACAATTAGTCCTGCTCAGAAAAAGAATACATTTACACTATATACAATAATGTGCTAAAGAGAAATGTGCTTGTTCGTGGACAGTATTGAAATGGTATTAATAAAGTTGGGAAAAGCCTGAATAGCCGCAACATCGATGACTGTTAGTTAACACCAGTCCGATGCTCTTCACACCGTACTTGACGCAGGTGTTTTTGATGGATTTTTTTTGATAAATAAGGAGATCGTATTCAGATCTGCGGCCACGATGTTTGGTGAGCGTATTGATGCCCGCGAATGCAACATAGTTGAAACTTTGATAAATAGGCCTCTAAGACTGATGATTGAATGCATGAGTATGAGACACACAATGAACTGACAGATGAAATGTTTTAAAATAACATATTTTATAAAGAAATCTTTCATTCTCATTTTAACACCCTTATATACCCCTATGGAAAGATTAGTAAATATAATTTGAAAATAAAAGTGGCTAGATAAGATTCTAAATTATAATTTAGATTCAAGGACTTTGCAATCCATTATTTTTTTCCACACCCAAAGAAGTAAGTGCTGTTTCCACTGGCTAATAGCTATGATCTATTGGCAGGGACAACATTCTTAGAAAGACGCACAAATAACTTATTTTTTTGGATGCCCACAGTAGTATGAAAGTTATCACCGCTGACTTTTATTGAGGATCACGGCATTCAGATCTTGTGATGTGATGTTTAGATTCTGCAAGGATAGTAGACCCTGAGCAGAAGTTTACTTATTTCTTTAACCCTTTTGTGAAGGTTAACCACATGATTATCTAGGCTCACAGATGAATTATAGCGTGTTATTTTTTTTTTCTATGACCCTTTATTTTGCATATTGTGTAATGGCAGAAAAGGTCTTTTCTATAAAAAAAAAGGTTCTTCCCTGTTTTTATTTATATGTGAGACAAATTTTACTAGACAAACATTTCGAAATGTATAATTTTGAGCAGGTGGTGATTCAGGAAATATATTTTATGGCTAAATAAACTAAATAAAAGTTTCAAAGTTTTCCTATTAAAACTGAAGTGTATTGTAAAAAAGGTTTCTTTAGATATTAGAAACATTGTAAGGATTTAGTGTACTTTTGATAAAAAAATCTATTTAGCATTTTCAAAATATAGAAAATGAATACAGGTTATCAAATCTAATTTCACAAGGTTATTTAACCGTTTAATTAAAATTAGAGAACCACAATAAGTTTTATTAAAATAAAAAAAGCAAACTTGCAGATTTCTGTAACAGGATAATTACAAAGGAAGAGATCTGAAAATTTTTATTTATTTTTTATTTTTAATTTTATGGTGTTGTTCTGTTAAGGGGCCGAACTTTTGAAAAGAGCAAACCATGTCACTTCCTGTGACGTTACATCAGCTGTTGTACACATTTTGGCCCTAATGCGCATCAAATACCTGGTTGCATACGTCACTGGGAAACTATTTAGACCTGTGAAATTCAGAAGCCTTTCTATAGCGCATGCGTGGGATTTTCTATCACAAATGGGGGGTTTATGGAAAGCTGTTTATTCGTCTCTTAGGCAATATTAGGAAGTCCCCCCCCCCCACTGCAACTACTCCCATTAAGCTGAATCTCTGTGCGTGTATGACAAACAGCCAATCGACTATCACCACCTTCTTCTGTTGATCCAATGCAGCTTTTCACAGACTCCCTTCAATGTCATTGTTTAAACATTTTTTGCAGCAGTAAGCATTGGATCAGCAGAAGAAGCAGTGGTGATAGCCGAGTGGCTGTTTGTCATACACAAACGGAGACTCAGCTTAATGGGAGTAGTTGCAGTGGACTTCCGAATATTGCCGAGGAGACGAATAAACAGCTTTCCATAAACCCTCCCAATTGTGACAGAAAATCCCACACATGCGCTATAGAAAGGTTTCTGAATTTCACAGGTCTAAATAGTTTTCCAGTGACGTATGCGGCCAGGTATGTGATGACGCTGGCACGCATGCGCATTAGGGCCAAAATGTGTACAACAGCTGATGTAACGTCACAGGAAGTGACATGGTTCGCTCTTTTCAAAAGTTCGGCCCCTTTACAGAACAGTGTGAACCCTTATCATATGTCATTTCAGGAAGTGGCCAGTGGAATGCACACGCAATTCCTGTGCAGCCACCCCCCCTGCTCTAGTGCATCCAATAGAGTGAGAGCAGGGCTTGTCAATCATCCTGATAGGAATGGATAGGCATGATTTAGCTTGTGCTTGCCTGCAACACTGAAGACCCCAAGCTGCATCCTCAGCTTAATAAATGACATTCATAGGGGCATATTTATCAAGCTCTATGGACCGCTGCTCCATAACCTGTCCGCCTGCTCTGAGGCGGTGGACAGAAATCGACAGAAATCAACCCAATAGAATACGATCGGGTTGATTGACACCCCCTGCTAGCGGCCGATTCCCCGTGAATCTGCAGGGGGCGGTATTGCACCAGCAGTTCACAAGAACTGCTGGTGCAATAATAAATGCCAAGAGCGTATGCTGTCGGCATTTATCGATGTGCAGCGGACAAGATCCGCTATATTGGATCATGTCCGCTCGCACCATCATAAATAGGACCATAGTGTGATCTGGTGAACAGACCTCAAAAAGTGTTACACACTTCTTATAGTGTGACTGGACAGCTCTATTGTAACGGCTTAGCAATATTAATGTGAGAAACAACATCATATTTGCACTGGAAAAAATTATATATACTGAAGATCAAAATATCAAAGTAGACAAAAATAACATAAACTTATGATTTAACATGCTGTACATCCTACTGTTAAATATAAAGCAAATAACTATCAAAATATCTGAGATTTTAACATTAAACATGTGGGTCATGTGACAGCCATAGTATATCTAGAGGGTCACACAAAACCATAGTATATCTAAAGGGCTATATAAACAACCATGGGGCCTAGTTATCAAGCCGTCAACCTCAAATACGATGGAATTCCGCAGCGTATTTGTGGCGAGGCTGATTCGCCTTAGTTATCAAAGGCTTCAGACTAGCAAAAGTATAATTTTGTGACGTAAGCTTCGATCCGCCGGACTCCGTCCGACACAGATCGATTCTTACGTCACTCCAGATGTTCAATCTCACTACTTTTGCTAGTTATCAAAAAACTAGCAGGTACGCTCGGCACTTTTACGGCCCAGCGTACCTGGTTTTCAATCCGCCAGCCTGGAGGCGGCGGATCCCATAGGAATCAATGGGAGTCTGACCATAGCGAAAGTACAAGTTTGCTGCTGCCAGATATCCCATTGATTCCTATGGGAGCTGTCTGCACCTAACACCCTAACATGTACCCCGAGTCTAAACACCCCTAATCTGCCCCCCCTACACCGCCGCAACTAAATAAAGTTATTACCCCCTAAACCGCCGCTCCCGGAGCCCACCGCAACTATAATAAATGTCTTAACCCCTAAACTGCTGCTCCCGGAGCCCACCGCCACCTACATTATACCTATTAACCCCTATCCTGCCCCCCCTATATCGCCGCCCTCTGTAATAAAGTTATTAACCCCTATCCTGCCGATCCCGCACCTCGCCGCAAATAAATAAATAGTTTAACCCCTAAACCGCCGCTCCCTCAACCCGCCGCAACCTATCTTAAATTTATTAACCCCTATCCTGCCCCCCCCCTACACCGTCGCCACCTATAATAATTTTTTTTTTTTTTTTTTAAAGATTTTTATTTGAGGTTTAAAACAAGGCATACATGGAGAATATAATAGAATTACACAATTAGAATTTTGGAATACAAACAATGTAAGGCATAGTATTATAGATTGGGTATATGCATTCCAAGAAGAAGTAAAAAAAAAAGAAGAGGGCACAACAAGTATAAAGTATACCAAATATGTTATATACCTCCATAATGAAAAATGAGGCCACTTTTGGACCTCCACTCCATATGAACATGCTATTGGAGGTAAGTACCAACTAAGGAGACCACTTTTGGATCTCAACTGAATTGCCTCATTTTCTTTCTATACAGTAACTTAAGCAGAGTCAAATATAAACATAATAAAAATAACAATAAAAACAACAACACCAGGGGAGCCTTCCTCTATAGTAAAATATAACATCTGGTTATTGCTAGTATATACATTGTTTAAGGGGGCCATCTAGTTAGCCTTGAAAATCAACCTAGCCATATTGGGAGCTATATTATGCAAGTGGTTCTTAAAGAAGGAGTATTGTACCCCAAAGGGCATGTAAAAAATATCTACCAAACAATCAGGTTTTTAAGTATGCATAGTAGAACCCCCCTCCGGGAGCTGGCTGTATTCTCAGCTAACATGACATAGAGTTAATATAGTGTGGGGTTGGCAACTTGGCAGCATATTGGTTTTGTGCCTACTCATTAGCCTAAGGTTTTATATATATTCGCATTGTGATATACTCTTTTGGACCTATCCTTTCTAGCAATCTAAATAAAACTCCATCCACATATTGTATCAGCTCAATTAGGTCAAATGGACAATAACTTGAGAGTATTATGTCACCATAGCAGTTGGCAGTTAGGGTTGCATTTTTACTAAGATATTAAGAAGCCTGCTGGGAAATAGATACCTCTGATGGAGATAATAAATAGCTTGGTGACTAGAGCCTTAGGCGAACGCTATAATAAATTTATTAACCCCTATCCTGCCCCCCACTACACCGCCGCCACTGTAATAAAATTATTAACCCCTAAACCTAAGTCTAACACTAACCTTAACACCCCCCTAACTTAAATATTAATTAAATACATCTAAATCATATTTATATTATTAACTAAGTTAATCCTATTTAAAACTAAATACTTACCTATAAAATAAACCCTAATATAGCTACAATATAAATAATAATTATATTGTAGCTATCATAGGATTTATTTTTATTTTACAGGTACCTTTCAATTTATTTTAACTTGGTACAATAGCTATTAAATAGTTATTAACTATTTAATAGCTTACCTAGCTAAAATAAAGAGAAATTAACCTGTAAACTAAAAACTAACCTACGTTACAATTACACCTAACACTACACTATACTTTAATAAATTATTCCTATTTAAAACTAAATACTTACCTGTAAAATAAACCCTAAGATAGCTACAATGTAATTCATAATTACATTGTAGCTATTTTAGGATTTATATTTATTTTACAGGTAACTTTGTATTTATTTTAGCTAGTTAGAATTGTTATTAAATAGTTATTGACTATTTAATAACTACCTAGCTAAAAGAAATACAAAATTACCTGTAAAATAAATCCTAACCTAAGTTACAATTAAACCTAACACTACACTATCATTAAATTAATTAATTAAACTACCTACAAATAACTACAATTAAATACAATTACATAAACTAACTAAAGTACAAAAAATAAAAAAAGCTAAGTTACAAAAAAAAAAAGTTACAAACATTTAAAAACATATTACAACAATTTTAAGCTACTTACACCTAATCTAAGCCCCCTAATAAAATAACAAACCCCCCCAAAATAAAAAAATGCCCTACCCTATTCTACATTAAAAAGTAAACAGCTCTTTTGCCTTACCAGCCCTTAAAAGGGCCTTTTGTGGGGGCATGCCCCAAAGTTCAGCTCTTTTGCCTGTAAAAGAAAAATACAAACCCCCCCAACATTAAAACCCACCACCCACATACCCCTAATCTAACCCAAACCCCCTTAAAATAACCTAACACTAATCCCCTGAAGATCATCCTACCTTTAGTTGTCTTCACTCAGCCGAGCCACCGATGGAGCTGAAGAGGACATCCGGACCGGCAGAAGTTATCCTCCAAGGGGCGCTGAAGAAATCTTCCATCCGATGAAGTGATCCTCCAAGCAGCGCAGAAGAAATCTTCCATCCGGGCGAGGTCATCTTCCAAGAGCCGATGAAGAAGTCTTCTATCCGGGCGAGGTCATCGTCGAAGCCGGGTCTTGAATCTTCATCCCGCCGACGCGGAACATCCTCCTTTCCCGACGAAC
Organism: Bombina bombina; assembly: GCF_027579735.1. NCBI lineage: Eukaryota > Metazoa > Chordata > Amphibia > Anura > Bombinatoridae > Bombina > Bombina bombina. Next base: position 309,821,047 of record NC_069506.1, read on the forward strand.
TACCGACGAATGAAGGCTCCTTTAAGGATGGCGTCCCTTCAATTCCGATTGGCTGATAGGATTCTATTCTATCTATTCAAGTTCAATCCGATTGGCTGATCCAATCAGCCAATCAGATTGAGCTCGCATTCTATTGGCTGTTCCGATCAGCCAATAGAATGCTCGCTCAATCCGATTGGCTGATCCAATCAGCCAATCAGATTTTTCCTACCTTAATTCCAATTGGCTGATAGAATCCTATCAGCCAATCGGAATTGAAGGGACGCCATCTTGAATGACGTCCCTTAAAGGAGCCTTCATTCATCGGTAGTTCGTCGGGAAAGGAGGATGTTCCGCGTCGGCGGGATGAAGATTCAAGACCCGGCTTCGACGATGACCTCGCCCGGATAGAAGACTTCTTCAGCGCCTCTTGGAAGATGACCTCGCCCGGATGGAAGATTTCTTCAGCGCCGCTTGGAGGATCACTTCATCGGATGGAAGATTTCTTCAGCGCCCCTTGGAGGATAACTTCTGCCGGTCCGGATGTCCTCTTCAGTTCCATCGGTGGCTCGGCTGAGTGAAGACAACTAAAGGTAGGATGATCTTCAGGGGATTAGTGTTAGGTTATTTTAAGGGGGGTTTGGGTTAGATTAGGGGTATGTGGGTGGTGGGTTTTAATGTTGGGGGGGTTTGTATTTTTCTTTTACAGGCAAAAGAGCTGAACTTTGGGGCATGCCCCCACAAAAGGCCCTTTTAAGGGCTGGTAAGGCAAAAGAGCTGTTTACTTTTTAATGTAGAATAGGGTAGGGCATTTTTTTATTTTGGGGGGTTTGTTATTTTATTAGTGGGCTTAGATTAGGTGTAAGTAGCTTAAAATTGTTGTAATATGTTTTTAAATGTTTGTAACTTTTTTTTATTTGTAACTTAGCTTTTTTTATTTTTTGTACTTTAGTTAGTTTATGTAATTGTATTTAATTGTAGTTATTTGTAGGTAGTTTAATTAATTAATTTAATGATAGTGTAGTGTTAGGTTTAATTGTAACTTAGGTTAGGATTTATTTTACAGGTAATTTTGTATTTCTTTTAGCTAGGTAGTTATTAAATAGTTAATAACTATTTAATAACTATTCTAACTAGCTAAAATAAATACAAAGTTACCTGTAAAATAAATATAAATCCTAAGATAGCTACAATGTAATTATTAATTATATTGTAGCTATATTAGGGTTTATTTTACAGGTAAGTATTTAGTTTTAAATAGGAATAATTTATTAAAGTATAGTGTAGTGTTAGGTGTAATTGTAACTTAGGTTAGTTTTTAGTTTACAGGTTAATTTCTCTTTATTTTAGCTAGGTAAGCTATTAAATAGTTAATAACTATTTAATAGCTATTGTACCTAGTTAAAATAAATTGAAAGGTACCTGTAAAATAAAAATAAATCCTAAGATAGCTACAATATAATTATTATTTATATTGTAGCTATATTAGGGTTTATTTTATAGGTAAGTATTTAGTTTTAAATAGGATTAACTTAGTTAATAATATAAATATGATTTAGATGTATTTAATTAATATTTAAGATAGGGGGGTGTTAGGGTTAGTGTTAGACTTAGGTTTAGGGGTTAATAATTTTATTACAGTGGCGGCGGTGTAGTGGGGGGCAGGATAGGGGTTAATAAATTTATTATAGGTGGCGACGGTGTAGGGGGGGGCAGGATAGGGGTTAATACATTTAAGATAGGTTGCGGCGGGTTCAGGGAGCGGCGGTTTAGGGGTTAAACAATTTTTTTATTTGCGGCGAGGTGCGGGATCAGCAGGATAGGGGTTAATAACTTTATTACAGAGGGCGGCAGTATAGGGGGGGCAGGATAGGGGTTACTAGGTATAATGTAGGTGGCAGCTGTGTCCAGGAGCGGCGGTTTAGGGGTTAATACATTTATAAGACTTGCGGCGGGGTCTAGGAGCGGCGGTTTAGGGGTTAATACATTTTAAATAGTTGCGGCGGGGTCTAGGAGTGGCAGTTTAGGGGTTAGTAACTTTATTTAGTTGCGGGGGGCTCCGGGGGCGCCGGTATAGGGGGTAGAACAGTGCAGTTTAGTGTGGGTGCTTAGTGACAGGCTAGCAAGAAAGCTGTCAAACAGCCGAAGAGCAGCGAGATCGGATGAGTGATAACTCTCACAGTCCGCTGCTCATCGCCCCGCGGCTTTTTGACAGCTTTTTTTGATAACTTAGGCGTATTTTTTCAGGTCCGCGGCGGCGAAGGTAGGCGAGCTTAGGCGGGCGTATTGGGCCGGCGAAGGCAGAAACGTTGACGGCTTGATAACTACCCCCCCATATATCTTGTAGGTCATGGGACAAATAAATGATATTTAGAGGATCATGTTACCAACCTTTAAAGAAAAACAACTTTACCAGTTATACCACGTATACATTGTTGGTATATATATATATATATATATATATATATATATATATATATGAACCTTTAGGATTATTTTGTATTTTAAATAGCTGGCTTTGTTCTTTGAAACCTCAACCCAACAAAATGGGTTGAGCTTGCAGGGAAATCAGATATACTTATGTTATTACTTTCTGTACAAACTTCTTTATATTATCTCTTTCTGTAAACCAAAGTCCAGAATTTAGAGAGATTTAAGATTAATGTTTTATTGCTTATCTCATCCACCTCCTACTGGGAGTATAATCTCTTCTGCTGGTTATGTTTATACAACGTTTCTATGGCCTATACTTAAGTATATAAACTTTCTGTATAAGTATGGATACTACAGGCAAAATCAGCTATTTCAAATGCTGAAATAAAGAAATTTAGCTAACTGTGAAAAATGTAATACACTCCAGCAGGTAAAATGGATCATTGGAAACAAATTAAATGGGAGAAACATTTAGAGTAGGCTGTCTCTGTCACACCTGTTTTCCGGTATGCCTCATAAGACAGTACAGTAATTTTAACTAATTTTGCCTATACTGGATATAATGAAGTGAATGAATGATGGGATTTTACGGTCATATTGCTAGTAACAAGCAAAGCAGGGATTTAGTCCTCATTTTACCAGTAACTAGCACATAACACAGATTAGACCAATACCACAATAGTGCAGAAATATAACCTTCATACTGGCAGTAACAAACCCAGTTCAGGACTTTAACTCCCATATTTCTAATAACCCATATAGAACAGTAATATGAAGCCTCACTCACAACATTACTCTCCCTGTGATATATTATTTATCTCTGCCCAGTACAAACCGAGAACAAAAAGATGCACAGTTTATCATAGGATGCATGAAGAAACGATGTGCCGCATATATACCAAAGATATCAGATTCATACAAATCAGCACAAAGGTCATGCTGTGAGGCACTGAGGGCATTGTGCTTTCAAAATCCCAAATCTACTGCCCTCAGCACATATCTTGCTTGTGTGGCTGTGTGTAAATAGATCCAGGGATAAAAACTGCTGCATAAGTATAAAAAAAATCTCAAATAATATTCAAATTGATAACACTAATATATCAGACCTATTGGATGTGCACCAGCCATATGGCCACAAGTCCACAGCTGCTTTATTGCGTTGCTCATTGATTGTTGATACATTACACAGAATTAAAGGGGGTAATTTCTTTTATATTTGTTGCCACTTTAAAAAAGTGAGAGATCAGCAGGCTATGGACTAAATAATGTCAGAAACTCTTCATAAAAGAAAAAACATTTGTGGATGTATTCATATTTCCCTAGGGCCTCTATGTGAGTTATGTAAGCTGTTCATGAATGTGAAAAGAAAAAGATAAAAATTTCCTTCATGTTCTTTTATATAAAAAAGTACAATGAGTACTTGAGAATGTTTGCTACGCCTGGCGTAAGTCAAAATGTCCAAACAACCCTGGGCTCATGAGAGTAAACCTAGTCATGCATTAAAAAATGTAAATTACAGCACAAGCACGCTCGTGCACACATGAAACCTATACATTAATGCACACTGGAATTGTGAAGGTTATAGACAAAAATACATAACAGGCATATGATAGAATGCTCTTTCAGTAATTCATTCTACAGCTTCCTAGTGAAACTGCATATGCTAAACTGTTTGTGAGAAACTCTATCAATATTTATATATGGTTGCTAAACTGATGTTTTGCTGCAGGCAGACCATGCAAACCATTGTAAATGTACTAAATCTGAACATGTCAGGATATGGGCACTGAATGCCAATCTTTCAGTGCCAATCAACCATCAGGCAAACATTTTATTATGCTGCACTCTCAGCAATATTTTCAAGTTATTTTTTACAGAATACTTTTAACCTTTACACAGAATTTTATTATATACAAAACATGTTTACGCATTTTACAAGAACCCTCTAGGAGGAAACTGCTGTGCTACAAGATATAGGACTAAATTACAAGTTACGCACTGTTGTTTAACTTGCGTGCATATTAAAGGGACACTGAACCCAAATGTTCTATTTCATGGTTCAGATAGAGCATGCAATTTTAAGCAACTTTCTAATTTACTCCTATTATCAAAATGTCTTCATTCTCTTTGTATCTTTATTTGAAAAGCAAGAATGTAAGTTTAGATGCCGGACCATTTTTGGTGAACAACCTGGTTTGTTCTTGCTGATTGGTGGATAAATTCACCCACCAATAAACAAGTGCTGTCCAGGTCTGAACCAAAAATTGGCTGGCTCCTTAGCTTAGATGCCTTCTTTTTCAAATAAAGATAGCAAGAGAACGAATAATAATTGATAATAGGAGTAAATTAGAAACTTGCTTAAATTTGCATGCTCTATCTGAATCACGAAAGGAAAAAAATTGGGTTCCCTTTAAGTAGAAAGTAAATGCATTCACTCAAGTACAAACTAAATTTGTGCTCATCTGTATATATATATATATATATATATATATATAATGTGTGTGTATGTGTATATATATATATATATATATATATATACGTATATAGGGCTATAGGGCTTACAATTTTCAGTGGTCCCCTAGTCCATGACGACTTACAAAATGCAGCAAGAAAATTAGAAATTTGACTGTTTCCTATCTTTAACAATGCTTGGACTAGTACCATTATCCCTTGGGCTAGTAGCTTTTAACCCCTGACTTGTAAACCATAATGATATTTTTCCACCCCTGTGTATATGTATATATATATATATATATATATATATATATATATATATATATATATAAAAAATGAAAAGTTGAAAGCACTCACTGGACTGTAGACAGCAATGTAAATCAAATATACTTTATTGTGACGTTTCGGGACCAACAGCATCCCTTCTTCTGACAAGCAACAAGTGAAAAAAAACAAACATTTAAAGACCCACAAACCACTCCCCTCGGTGACCTACCAATCAAAATGTGCCGTGTGCAAAAGCAAATGAGCCGTGTGCAAAACCGGCATCAATCTCTGTGATTAGATTCAAATACATACTAACATAGTGAAAACTATATATGAAACTGTAAATACATATGAATACAAATATACCTCTATGTGTGTGTAGTGCTAATGTGTCTAAAACTGTATCCGATCTTATACATGCTCAATAATATCTGTGGTGCACTTATACTAATAAAAAGGACAACAAAAACCTGATAGGTGGAGATCACACACCCCCGCTATGTGATAGGCTTGACAAATTCATCTAACAAAACCCTGCCTGCATCAACATCGCAGGCCAACTGAATGAGCAAAAGATGTCAACAAATGACCTGATTGGCTACACAAGCATGTCCTCTGTGATGCATAGGGGCGTGTAGTACTTCATTTATATATAATAAATCAACGCCAGTAAAGACAACAGACACTTAACCCATTATCTATATCTATCCGTATAATCAACAAACTAACTGTCCATAGCGTTGCTGAAACCGCTGATCCGAGGGTTGCCATGACTACCAAAGCCAACAGATCCCCATGCAGCGTAACCAAACATCCACAATATCCCTTCATACCTCCAAATGTCAGCACTTAAGGTCCCATTCAGACCGCAACCAGAGGTCATCAAAACGGCTTTATTTACTATCAAACCGCTCGCCGCGATCGCCATTAACTAATACCGAGGTTGCTATGGCAACATGTATACAAAACTCAAACCACGATTGTGGCTGCACATTGTTCCAAGTAAGGAAGCGTTAGCGTACTAGGGGTCAACCTCACCATAAAAAGGACGGCTATGCTAATCGCCATATGTCAGTGTGTCCACCTATAAACAGGGAGAAAAAGAAGAAAAAAATTATTAATAATAAATGCATGCGCTCAGGTCAATCAGACAGCAAACCTGTCCTCTAATTCATGGAATCTTGCCCAATATTACTATTGTTAAGTAACATGGCCTGAATACAAATCTATTTCCTAAATCCACATCGAAGACAAAAAAACCCAACAACAAATACCAATGCCAATATGTAAAGAAAACCAAAGGTGGAGTGTAACTAGATCCTACCAAGCATCTGCCCAAAAGTGCTTACAGTCAAATCACACCATCCAAGACATAACACATAAAAAAAATAACCCTATAATTCTATGAATCCTACCCAATTGTGTGGTGTGAAAACCGTGCTATTAGCAAACTAAGTCTCAAATATAACCACCAAAAAAAAAATCGCCCTATACGGGATAATCAAGGTTGAACCTGCCCCCATAGGGGGACTTTATCCCAAACGGTCAACCCCATATCCATAAGAACAAACCACCAATCATAAAAAAATATAAAAAAATATAAAAAATATATATGAATATAACCATATGTATCAAAAATTGACCAAGAGAAGAAAACAACCAGACATCACAATATAAGAATCCCATAGTTTTAATGACCTATAGTGACCAAGTGTCCATAATAGTAAAGACAAGGCACCGTCCAATAGCCATAACAAAATAATCTATTATCAAATCAATTGAGCATGTATAGAAGGCATATCAGTCACAAAGAATACCTAAAACATGGAAATGTGACAGGTGTAGAGAAACAAGATTAAAAACAAATTAAAAACATAGCACACCTCATATATTTACATATTCAAAACTAGATACATAGAGAGTAGAAATCATGGAACACCATATCTGGTAAAATTAGGTAAAATAATGTAAGCCTAAAAAGAAAATGGATATAACTCAAGAGTGGGAAGTAGACTCTCATTAATTGCGCTACACACAGTATCGCTTGCCATCATAGGCACAGAATCAATGGATCAATGGACTCTCACAACTCATGCTACTTATAGAAAGTTCTGCCACCCCGTCTGTATATTTAAGCCTCTCGGGGCCAGTGTGCACAATTCATGAATCCAGCGTGCTTCTTTTCTAAGAAGTATCTTGGCTCGGTTCCCTCCTCTCCGTAGGACTGGCACATGATCAATAATTCTGAAGCGTAAGTCGCTCACAGTGTGTCCTTCTTCAAGGAAGTGGCGGGCCACCGGATGTTCTGCCTTTCCTGTGTTTATTGCCAATCTGATGCTGGAGCGGTGATTCGCCATCCTCACTCTGGCGTCGTCAGTATAAAATTTCCCACAGGGGCAATTAAGTAAATATACGATAAATTGGGTTGTGCATGTCAGGAAGTATTTAATCTGATATCTTTTACGACAGTCAGGATGTTGAAATGTCGTGCCGGTGTGCATGCTGTTGCAAGTTACACAACTAATGCATTTATAGCATCCCATTTTTCTCTTCAGCCAGGTTTGTTTCTCATTTTTCAAAGGGATGTCAGTCTTCACTAGCAGATCTCTCAGACTCCTACCCCTACGATATGCCAATCGTGGTGCTGCCCATTCAGTGAATGGTAGTGTGGGGTCACTCTGGAGAATTTTCCATTCCTCCTTTATTGCTTGGGCAATCTGGTATTGGTCTGGATTGTATGTGGTCACAAACGTGAGTTGGGGATTTGTTGTGGTACTTGTAGTGCTTTGTTCTTGTTGAGCTAAGAGAGCCGATTCTCGTTGTTGCTCTAGGTTCTTCTTGTTGTACCCTCGTTGAAGGAATCTTTGTGTCATTTCTGACATCTGTATCTGCATCACATCCTTGTTTGTATTATTTCTTATCACCCTTTGATATTGCGCTTTAGGGATGTTCCGTATGAGTGCCGGCTGGTGGCAACTTCTGGCATGTAGTAGTGTGTTGCGGTCTGTTTTCTTCCGAAACAATGTGGTACCCAACCTATTAGAAGTTTTGAACACTCTGACATCCAGAAAATCAACTGTGACACTGTTGACCGAGTGTTGAAATTTGATTGTGCTGTCCATCCCGTTTAGGGTATGGATCCAGTTGTCCAGGGCCTGTTCGCCATCACGCCATATCAGAAAGACGTCGTCTATATATCGACAATAGTATAAAATGGCATCCATTTCGTACACCTTCATTTGTATAGATTCATAGTCCGCCATAAACAGGTTGGCCAACGATGGGGCCATGTTTGACCCCATCGCGGTCCCTTCAATTTGTAAGTAAAAAGTGTTCTCGAACCGGAAAAAGTTGTTCTCCAAGCACATCTTTAGGAGATCCACCAGAACATTCTCTGGGGGCCCCACATATGGACTCTTGCGTAGATGGTTAACCACAGCTGCAACCCCCAATTTATGGGGAATTACCGTGTACAGACTACATACATCCATCGTCACTAGTAGATCAGTTGGTTGTATATCATCTAGTTGGGTAATGGATCGAATGAAGGCATTTGAGTCTTGTGTGTATGATTTCATTCTCTTAACCATTGGCTGTAGATGAAAGTCCAGAAACTCAGCCAGTGGTTGTAGGAGTGATCCCCTTGCTGAAACAATAGGCCTTCCTGGGGGGTGTGTGGGGGATCCTTATGGATTTTTGGTAGCGTGTAAATAATGGGTGTTATAGGATAATCCCTCTTCAGAAATTTATGTTCCTGTGTGGTAATACATCCCATTACACACCACCTGTCAAGTTTTTCATCAATGTGTCTTTTCAATTGATGAGTTGGATCCATTTGTAAGGTCCTGTATGTCTTTTTATCTGTTAGTTGGCTCAAAAGTTCTGATCTATACTGTTGCACATCCATCACAACCACCGCCCCACCCTTATCTGCCGGGCGTATTACAATGGTCATATCCTCTGCTAATACCTTTAGTGCCTGTCTCTCTTCCTTAGAAAGATTATCCACTCTTCTCCTATTGGGGATCTTTTTGGAGACATGACTCAGATAGTTCGTGTATGCAGTAATGGATGGATTTTGTGACTTTGGGTCAAATGTTCCAGGTGTTCGGAAAGGTGTTATTTCACTGTTGTCTGTCTGGTAGAATTCTTTGAGTCTCAAATTCCTCCCAAATTTTTGAATGTCGATATATGTATCAAATGAATTCGACTTCATTGTCGGGACATAGGAAAAAACCCTTATTCAATAAGGAGTTTTCTGGTTGTGATAGCGGTCTCGAGCTGATATTAAATACGTTATTAATCATCTCCTCTGTATCGGAGGGCGGCGTGACATGCCCCCCCCCCTCCTCGTGTGTGGCCTGTGCCTCGTCCTAAAAAACGAACCGAAGGAGTGTGAGATGGAGTATATGAGGTGCCTCTATTATTCGCTCCCCTCATATTGTCCCACTGTTGTCCTCTATTTGCACCTCTGGATCTTGTGGTGATGCCACGATATGAAGAGTCTCCGCTTGTTGTTGCCACATCTGGGTCTGAGCTGTCGCCCGAGCTGGTATCAACCGTGTTGATGTTTCTTTTCATGAATCTTCTTTCACGTCTTGATCTAAAGTTCTTTCTTTCATCTGGTGATAACATCCAGCGGTATACACTCTTATATGTGTAGTCCTGGTTAACTGTTTGGAGTTTTCGATTTTTGAAAGCAATAAGTTCTTGTTTATATAACTTGATTTGTTGTGTCAATTTATCCATCCAATCAACGGTCTTATCTGCTCTGAGAGTGTTAAGTTGTTCAGCTTCAAATGCTTGGATTTCAGTTCTCACTTCCTGGAGTAGTCGTCCGGCTTCTCTAATCACAAGAAGCATGAGATCAAATGAGCACTTGTTAAGAATTTTGCACCAATTGGTGCAAAATTCAGCATTTGATCTACCAATCGTAGGGATGTTCTTCACTCTGAACCCTGGTGGCAATAATCTCTTTTTATGATAGTCAGAAAGATATATTCCATGGAGGTTTAGATCTATCTCACGTTGCTTGAGTTTCGCCAATGTATTATACAGAGACTGACATGACTCTTCTACCTGTTGTTCTTCAATGGAGCCAAATCTGATGGCCTCTGCATCTTCATCCGTGAACGTAAAGATATCTTCATGTCTCTCTTCCATACTCTCGCTATGAGTTAAGTTAGGTGTTTCCATGTTATCAGTATTAAGCTCAGTCATAATAATTATAGATGAGGCACAGATACTGAGAAAAAGGGAAATGATTTGAGCTGATTCAGCCAAAATGTGGGTGCACTGTACCGTAGGAGCATAGGTAAAAGTTTGTTGTAGTATATGCACTCTCACCAACAGACCGCAACTTGCCAGGGTGCTGTAGCCAGGTATGTAAAAAATGAAAAGTTGAAAGCACTCACTGGACTGTAGACAGCAATGTAAATCAAATATACTTTATTGTGACGTTTCGGGACCAACAGCGTCCCTTCTTCTGACAAGCAACAAGTGAAAAAAAAACAAACATTTAAAGACCCACAAACCACTCCCCTCGGTGACCTACCAATCAAAATGTGCCTTGTGCAAAAGCAAATGAGCCGTGTGCAAAACCGGCATCAATCTCTGTGATTAGATTCAAATACATACTAACATAGTGAAAAATATATATGAAACTGTAAATACATATGAATACAAATATACCTCTATGTGTGTGTAGTGCTAATGTGCCTAAAACTGTATCCGATCTTATACATGCTCAATAATATCCGTGGTGCACTTATACTAATAAAAAGGACAACAAAAACCTGATAGGTGGAGATCACACCCCCCGCTATGTGATAGGCTTGACAAATTCATCTAACAAAACCCCGCCTGCATCAACATCACAGGCCAACTGAATGAGCAAAAGATGTCAACAAATGACCTGATTGGCTACACAAGCACGTCCTCTGTGATGCATAGGGGCGTGTAGTACTTCATTTATATATAATAAATCAACGCCAGTAAAGACAACAGACACTTAACCCATTATCTATATCTATCCGTATAATCAACAAACTAACTGTCCATAGCGTTGCTGAAACCGCTGATCCGAGGGTTGCCATGACTACCAAAGCCAACAGATCCCCATGCAGCGTAACCAAACATCCACAATATCCCTTCATACCTCCAAATGTCAGCACTTAAGGTCCCATTCAGACCGCAACCAGAGGTCATCAAAACGGCTTTATTTACTATCAAACCGCTCGCCGCGATCGCCATTAACTAATACCGAGGTTGCTATGGCAACATGTATACAAAACTCAAACCACGATTGTGGCTGCACATTGTTCCAAGTAAGGAAGCGTTAGCGTACTAGGGGCCAACCTCACCATAAAAAGGACGGCTATGCTAATCGCCATATGTCAGTGTGTCCACCTATAAACAGGGAGAAAAAGAAGAAAAAAAATTATTAATAATAAATTCATGCGCTCAGGTCAATCAGACAGCAAACCTGTCCTCTAATTCATGGAATCTTGCCCAATATTACTATTGTTAAGTAACATGGCCTGAATACAAATCTATTTCCTAAATCCACATCGAAGACAAAAAAAACCAACAACAAATACCAATGCCAATATGTAAAGAAAACCAAAGGCGGAGTGTAACTAGATCCTACCAAGCATCTGCCCAAAAGTGCTTACAGCCAGATCACACCATCCAAGACATAACACATAAAAAAAATAACCCTATAATTCTATGAATCCTACCCAATTGTGTGGTGTGAAAACCGTGCTATTAGCAAACTAAGTCTCAAAAATAACCACCAAAAAAAAAAAAAAAAAATCGCCCTATACGGGATAATCAAGGTTGAACCTGCCCCCATAGGGAGACTTTATCCCAAACGGTCAACCCCATATCCATAAGAACAAACCACCAATCATAAAAAAATATAAAAAAATATAAAAAATATATATGAATATAACCATATGTATCAAAAATTGACCAAGAGAAGAAAACAACCAGACATCACAATATAAGAATCCCATAGTTTTAATGACCTATAGTGACCAAGTGTCCATAATAGTAAAGACAAGGCACCGTCCAATAGCCATAACAAAATAATCTATTATCAAATCAATTGAGCATGTATAGAAGGCATATCAGTCACAAAGAATACCCAAAACATGGAAATGTGACAGGTGTAGAGAAACAAGATTAAAAACAAATTAAAAACATAGCACACCTCATATATTTACATATTCAAAACTAGATACATAGAGAGTAGAAATCATGGAACACCATATCTGGTAAAATTAGGTAAAATAATGTAAGCCTAAAAAGAAAATGGATATAACTCAAGAGTGGGAAGTAGACTCTCATTAATTGCGCTACACACAGTATCGCTTGCCATCATAGGCACAGAATCAATGGATCAATGGACTCTCACAACTCATGCTACTTATAGAAAGTTCTGCCACCCCGTCTGTATATTTAAGCCTCTCGGGGCCAGTGTGCACAATTCATGAATCCAGCGTGCTTCTTTTCTAAGAAGTATCTTGGCTCGGTTCCCTCCTCTCAGTAGGACTGGCACATGATCAATAATTCTGAAGCGTAAGTCGCTCACAGTGTGTCCTGCTTCAAGGAAGTGGCGGGCCAATGGATGTTCTGCCTTTCCTGTGTTTATTACCGATCTGATGCTGGAGCGGTGATTCGCCATCCTCACTCTGTTGGCTTTGGTAGTCATGGCAACACTCGGATCAGCGGTTTCAGCAACGCTATGGACAGTTAGTTTGTTGATTATACGGATAGATATAGATAATGGGTTAAGTGTCTGTTGTCTTTACTGGCGTTGATTTATTATATATAAATGAAGTACTTACACGCCCCTATGCATCACAGAGGACATGCTTGTGTAGCCAATCAGGTCATTTGTTGACATCTTTTGCTCATTCAGTTGGCCTGCGATGTTGATGCAGGCGGGGTTTTGTTAGATGAATTTGTCAAGCCTATTACATAGCGGGGGTGTGTGATCTCCACCTATCAGGTTTTTGTTGTCCTTTTTATTAGTATAAGTGCACCACGGATATTATTGAGCATGTATAAGATCGGATACAGTTTTAGACACATTAGCACTACACACACATAGAGGTATATTTGTATTCATATGTATTTACAGTTTCATATATATTTTTCACTATGTTAGTATGTATTTGAATCTAATCACAGAGATTGATGCCGGTTTTGCACACGGCTCATTTGCTTTTGCACACGGCACATTTTGATTGGTAGGTCACCGAGGGGAGTGGTTTGTGGGTCTTTAAATGTTTGTTTTTTTTCACTTGTTGCTTGTCAGAAGAAGGGACGCTGTTGGTCCCAAAACGTCACAATAATGTATATTTGATTTACATTGCTGTCTACAGTCCAGTGAGTGCTTTCAACTTTTCATTTTTTACATACCTGGCTACAGCACCCTGGCAAGTTGCGGTCTGTTGGTGAGAGTGCATATACTACAACAAACTTTTACCTATGCTCCTACGGTACAGTGCACCCACATTTTGGCTGAATCAGCTCAAATCATTTCCCTTTTTCTCAGTATCTGTGCCTCATCTATAATTATTATGACTGAGCTTAATACTGATAACATGGAAACACCTAACTTAACTCATAGCGAGAGTATGGAAGAGAGACATGAAGATATCTTTACATTCACGGATGAAGATGCAGAGGCCATCAGATTTGGCTCCATTGAAGAACAACAGGTAGAAGAGTCATGTCAGTCTCTGTATAATACATTGGCGAAACTCAAGCAACGTGAGATAGATCTAAACCTCCATGGAATATATCTTTCTGACTATCATAAAAAGAGATTATTGCCACCAGGGTTCAGAGTGAAGAACATCCCTACGATTGGTAGATCAAATGCTGAATTTTGCACCAATTGGTGCAAAATTCTTAACAAGTGCTCATTTGATCTCATGCTTCTTGTGATTAGAGAAGCCGGACGACTACTCCAGGAAGTGAGAACTGAAATCCAAACATTTGAAGCTGAACAACTTAACACTCTCAGAGCAGATAAGACCGTTGATTGGATGGATAAATTGACACAACAAATCAAGTTATATAAACAAGAACTTATTGCTTTCAAAAATCGAAAACTCCAAACAGTTAACCAGGACTACACATATAAGAGTGTATACCACTGGATGTTATCACCAGATGAAAGAAAGAACTTTAGATCAAGACGTGAAAGAAGATTCACGAAAAGAAACATCAACACGGTTGATACCAGCTTGGGCGACAGCTCAGACCCAGATGTGGCAACAACAAGCGGAGACTCTTCATATCGTGGCATCACCACAAGATCCAGAGGTGCAAATAGAGGACAACAGTGGGACAATATGAGGGGAGCGAATAATAGAGGCACCTCATATACTCCATCTCACACTCCTTCGGTTCGTTTTTTAGGACGAGGCACAGGCCACACACGAGGAGGGGGGGGCATGTCACGCCGCCCTCCGATACAGAGGAGATGATTAATAACGTATTTAATATCAGCTCGAGACCGCTATCACAACCAGAAAACTCCTTATTGAATAAGGGTTTATCCTATGTCCCGACAATGAAGTCGAATTCATTTGATACATATATCGACATTCAAAAATTTGGGAGGAATTTGAGACTCAAAGAATTCTACCAGACAGACAACAGTGAAATAACACCTTTCCGAACACCTGGAACATTTGACCCAAAGTCACAAAATCCATCCATTACTGCATACACGAACTATCTGAGTCATGTCTCCAAAAAGATCCCCAATAGGAGAAGAGTGGATAATCTTTCTAAGGAAGAGAGACAGGCACTAAAGGTATTAGCAGAGGATACGACCATTGTAATACGCCCGGCAGATAAGGGTGGGGCGGTGGTTGTGATGGATGTGCAACAGTATAGATCAGAACTTTTGGGCCAACTAACAGATAAAAAGACCTACAGGACCTTACAAATGGATCCAACTCATCAATTGAAAAGACACATTAATGAAAAACTTGACAGGTGGTGTGTAATGGGATGTATTACCACACAGGAACATAAATTTCTGAAGAGGGATTATCCTATAACACCCATTATTTACACGCTACCAAAAATCCATAAGGATCCCCCACACACCCCCCAGGAAGGCCTATTGTTTCAGCAAGGGGATCACTCCTACAACCACTGGCTGAGTTTCTGGACTTTCATCTACAGCCAATGGTTAAGAGAATGAAATCATACACACAAGACTCAAATGCCTTCATTCGATCCATTACCCAACTAGATGATATACAACCAACTGATCTACTAGTGACGATGGATGTATGTAGTCTGTACACGGTAATTCCCCATAAATTGGGGGTTGCAGCTGTGGTTAACCATCTACGCAAGAGTCCATATGTGGGGCCCCCAGAGGATGTTCTGGTGGATCTCCTAAAGATGTGCTTGGAGAACAACTTTTTCCGGTTCGAGAACACTTTTTACTTACAAATTGAAGGGACCGCGATGGGGTCAAACATGGCCCCATCGTTGGCCAACCTGTTTATGGCGGACTATGAATCTATACAAATGAAGGTGTACGAAATGGATGCCATTTTATACTATTGTCGATATATAGACGACGTCTTTCTGATATGGCGTGATGGCGAACAGGCCCTGGACAACTGGATCCATACCCTAAATGGGATGGACAGCACAATCAAATTTCAACACTCGGTCAACAGTGTCACAGTTGATTTTCTGGATGTCAGAGTGTTCAAAACTTCTAATAGGTTGGGTACCATATTGTTTCGGAAGAAAACAGACCGCAACACACTACTACATGCCAGAAGTTGCCACCAGCCGGCACTCATACGGAACATCCCTAAAGCGCAATATCAAAGGGTGATAAGAAATAATACAAACAAGGATCTGATGCAGATACAGATGTCAGAAATGACACAAAGATTTCTTCAACGAGGGTACAACAAGAAGAACCTAGAGCAACAACGAGAATCGGCTCTCTTAGCTCAACAAGAACAAAGAACTACAAGTACCACAACAAATCCCCAACTCACGTTTGTGACCACATACAATCCAGACCAATACCAGATTGCCCAAGCAATATAGGAGGAATGGAAAATTCATCTAACAAAACCCCGCCTGCATCAACATCGCAGGCCAACTGAATGAGCAAAAGATGTCAACAAATGACCTGATTGGCTACACAAGCACGTCCTCTGTGATGCATAGGGGCGTGTAAGTACTTCATTTATATATAAAAAATCAACGCCAGTAAAGACAACAGACACTTAACCCATTATCTATATCTATCCGTATAATCAACAAACTAACTGTCCATAGCGTTGCTGAAACCGCTGATCCGAGTGTTGCCATGACTACCAAAGCCAACAGAGTGAGGATGGCGAATCACCGCTCCAGCATCAGATCGGTAATAAACACAGGAAAGGCAGAACATCCATTGGCCCGCCACTTCCTTGAAGCAGGACACACTGTGAGCGACTTACGCTTCAGAATTATTGATCATGTGCCAGTCCTACGGAGAGGAGGGAACCGAGCCAAGATACTTCTTAGAAAAGAAGCACGCTGGATTCATGAATTGTGCACACTGGCCCCGAGAGGCTTAAATATACAGACGGGGTGGCAGAACTTTCTATAAGTAGCATGAGTTGTGAGAGTCCATTGATCCATTGATTCTGTGCCTATGATGGCAAGCGATACTGTGTGTAGCGCAATTAATGAGAGTCTACTTCCCACTCTTGAGTTATATCCATTTTCTTTTTAGGCTTACATTATTTTACCTAATTTTACCAGATATGGTGTTCCATGATTTCTACTCTCTATGTATCTAGTTTTGAATATGTAAATATATGAGGTGTGCTATGTTTTTAATTTGTTTTTAATCTTGTTTCTCTACACCTGTCACATTTCCATGTTTTAGGTATTCTTTGTGACTGATATGCCTTCTATACATGCTCAATTGATTTGATAATAGATTATTTTGTTATGGCTATTGGACGGTGCCTTGTCTTTACTATTATGGACACTTGGTCACTATAGGTCATTAAAACTATGGGATTCTTATATTGTGATGTCTGTTGTTTTCTTCTCTTGGTCAATTTTTGATACATATGGTTATATTCATATATATTTTTTATATTTTTTTATATTTTTTTATGATTGGTGGTTTGTTCTTATGGATATGGGGTTGGCAGGTTCAACCTTGATTATCCCGTATAGGGCGATTTTTTTTTTATTTTTTTTTTGGTGGTTATATTTGAGACTTAGTTTGCTAATAGCACGGTTTTCACACTACACAATTGGGTAGGATTCATAGAATTATAGGGTTATTTTTTTTATGTGTTATGTCTTGGATGGTGTGATCTGACTGTAAGCACTTTTGGGCAGATGCTTGGTAGGATCTAGTTACACTCCGCCTTTGGTTTTCTTTACATATTGGCATTGGTATTTGTTGTTGGTTTTTTTTGTCTTCGATGTGGATTTAGGAAATAGATTTGTATTCAGGCCATGTTACTTAACAATAGTAATATTGGGCAAGATTCCATGAATTAGAGGACAGGTTTGCTGTCTGATTGACCTGAGCGCATGCATTTATTATTAATAATTTTTTTCTTCTTTTTCTCCCTGTTTATAGGTGGACACACTGACATATGGCGATTAGCATAGCCGTCCTTTTTATGGTGAGGTTGGCCCCTAGTACGCTAACGCTTCCTTACTTGGAACAATGTGCAGCCACAATCGTGGTTTGAGTTTTGTATACATGTTGCCATAGCAACCTCGGTATTAGTTAATGGCGATCGCGGCGAGCGGTTTGATAGTAAATAAAGCCGTTTTGATGACCTCTGGTTGCGGTCTGAATGGGACCTTAAGTGCTGACATTTGGAGGTATGAAGGGATATTGTGGATGTTTGGTTACGCTGCATGGGGATCTGTTGGCTTTGGTAGTCATGGCAACCCTCGGATCAGCGGTTTCAGCAACGCTATGGACAGTTAGTTTGTTGATTATACGGATAGATATAGATAATGGGTTAAGTGTCTGTTGTCTTTACTGGCGTTGATTTATTATATATAAATGAAGTACTACACGCCCCTATGCATCACAGAGGACGTGCTTGTGTAGCCAATCAGGTCATTTGTTGACATCTTTTGCTCATTCAGTTGGCCTGCGATGTTGATGCAGGCGGGGTTTTGTTAGATGAATTTGTCAAGCCTATCACATAGCGGGGGTGTGTGATCTCCACCTATCAGGTTTTTGTTGTGCTTTTTATTAGTATAAGTGCACCACGGATATTATTGAGCATGTATAAGATCGGATACAGTTTTAGACACATTAGCACTACACACACATAGAGGTATATTTGTATTCATATGTATTTACAGTTTCATATATATTTTTCACTATGTTAGTATGTATTTGAATCTAATCACAGAGATTGATGCCGGTTTTGCACACGGCTCATTTGCTTTTGCACACGGCACATTTTGATTGGTAGGTCACCGAGGGGAGTGGTTTGTGGGTCTTTAAATGTTTGGTTTTTTTTCACTTGTTGCTTGTCAGAAGAAGGGACGCTGTTGGTCCCGAAACGTCACAATAAAGTATATTTGATTTACATTGCTGTCTACAGTCCAGTGAGTGCTTTCAACTTTTCATTTTTTACATACCTGGCTACAGCACCCTGGCAAGTTGCGGTCTGTTGGTGAGAGTGCATATACTACAACAAACTTTATATATATATATATATATATATATATATATATATAAATATAGAGAAAATAGCTCATTGGGGCATACCTATCAAGCTCCGTACTGAGCTTGAAGTCCTGTGTTTAGGCTCGCCAGAAACACCAGTTATGAAGCAGACCGCTGCTCTATAACCACGATTGGGTTGATTGACACCCCCTGCTGGTGGCCGATTTTCCGTGAATCTGCAGGGGGCGGCGTTGCACCAGCAGCTCACAAGAGCTGCTGGTGCAATGCTGAATACAGAGAGCGTATTGCTCTCTGCATTCAGCGAGGTCTGTCGGACCTGATCTGCACTGTCGGATCGGTTCCAACAGACCTTTGATAAATATTCCCCAGAGTGTAGTTCATTACCAAATCTAGACAGGCCAGAAGGCTTTTTTACTCACAGAAAACCTCTGAATTACATTGTTTCCAATGCAGCAAAGGATTCTAGGTAAGATATGCAAATGAGGTTCACAATGATACACCTTTTATACTTCAAGTCTGCTTTTCAGCAGGTTCCCTTTACGCCAAAGCATTGCTGTTAACACAGCTTATAAGCTTAGCTAGGGTTAGTGCAGTGATTCATAACCATCCCAGGACAGACTGTTTCATGGTTTTTGCCACTCATCAGCTGGGAGAAGGTTTGAATCACTGCTGGGTGAAGTTGATTTTGGGGCAAAATACATGATTTAAAATTATTGTGAACCTCATTTGCATATCTTACCCAAAATCCTTTGCTACATTGGAAACAATGTAATTTAGAGTTTTTCTGTGGGAAAAAAAGCCTTCTGGCCTGTCTAGATTTGTTAATGAACTATGAGAGAGAGAGAGAGAGAGAGAGAGAGAGAGGGAGAGAGAGAGAGATCTAGAAATATACATACACACACTTTAGAACCCTTTCCAGTCAAATACCTTAAAACATGAAAAATTATTTTTATTCAAATTTAATATTTACAAATGTGCTTTACTGTGTATGTATGCATACCAAGGTTCAGGTTTAGCGCTGTAGGACGAATGCTGTGTTGGGTTAGCATACAATCTTTAAGTGTTATCTTTCTTCTTTAAGATTTTTTACTTTTGCTTCGATTTTTAACTTTTTTTTTATGTTTCTCTTTAAATTGTATTTACCAATACTGTCTCCTTTGCCTGCTCCAGAATATTTATTGCCAGTTTCATTTTCTGAATAAATTATATTTAGTTAAAATTGGTTAACAATTTTATTTGATTAAATGGACATAAAAGTACAAAAAGAAAATAGTTTCATATGCTAAAATATTTTATTATTGCACTTTTACTTGCATATAACTATGAGTTTAACTTCTGCAAAGTCAGCTTTAAAGCAACAATGCACTTCTGGGAACAAGCTGAACACATCAGGTGACGAGAGGCATATCGGTGTAGCTACCAATGACAAGCTAGTTCTCAGTGATGTATTGCTGCTGCTGCTAAGCATATAAACATATACTTTTCAACAATGGGTACCAAGAAAATAAAGTAAACTTGATAAGAGAAGTGAATTTAAAAGTATTTTAAAATGACATGCTCTATTTGATTCATAAAAGATTAATTTTGACTTTATGTACCTTTAATATATAATTTGTACATTTCATCTAATCGATTCCTATTGTTTCAGAAGAGAGAAAGAGGGAAACCTCTCAAAACCTTGAGCTGATTTGTGGTCCTTAATTCATTTGTTTTTCATTGTACAATGTTATCTGCTGTGACCACAAAGTTGTGCGGCTTCATCTGGAAATCAAATGATATAGCTTTATGTTTGATTAATCTGTGCAACATTATATTGTAGTGTAGGAAGCGTCTATAGTCAAGACCTGATGGTTTATTGGACACACAGAACATGTAGAAAAATGGCTCAGCAGTTTGACACAATGTTCTTTATTACTGATCATTTTAAAGTCCCAGCAAAGCATTTTCCATGTGATTTGTTGACAAATAAAGACCATATTGATAGAGCACTCTGAAAAATGATCTTGTGGTTTGGATGAATCTGCGTTTCTATGTTCTAGGGTGAATGACTATATAAATCTTAAAGAATGGATCATGGAGAGCAGAGAGACAAGGTTTCAAACCTTCACATGCCTTTACAGTTTTAAAGTAGATTATCCATTGAGTTTAAGGGGTCAATTTATCATAGTGTGAGCGGCACATCGATAAATGCTGAAAGCTTACACTGTCTGCATTTATCACTGCACAAGAAGCTCTTATGAACTGGTGCAATGCCACCCCTTGCAGATTCGAGCCCAATCAGCCGCTAGCAGTGGGTGTCAATCAACCCGATCGTATTCGATCGGGTTGATTTCTGTCCGCCACCTCAGAGCAGGCGGACAGGTTATGGAGCAGCGATCTTCATAACTTCTGTTTCCGGCGAGCCTGAAGGCTTGCGTGGAAATAGGGGCATCGAGCTCCATACAGAGTTTGATAAATCGGCCCCTAAGAAAAGTAACAAATACATATTGCAAATAATTTTTAGGCATGAAGCATTCACAAATTACTTTCATTTGATCATTTTATTAGCTGATGCGTAATGAACATGATGGAACAGTTTGTAATCACAAGACTTTTCTGTAGTATTGTAATAAATATCAAACAGTTCTAAATTCGGCTGACCATATTTTCCTTTAAAAAGGGACACATATGAAAAATACATATGTCAGGGCTGTTTAAGGAAATGTTTTGAATAATGTTCTATTATATTATTAAAACCCTGACATGTATTTTTTATATGTGTCCCTTTTTAAAGCGGCAATATGGTCACCCTATTCTAAATACATTAACACTTGATGCTTTTTTTCCCCTTATTCTAAAAATATTTTATTCTAATCTTTCTACTAGGCACTTTCTTTATTTGTAGGAGCCAATCCAGACTTATTCATGAAAAAGACAAGGCTTAACATTGCCATTTGTTAGCAAAACTCACATTGGATTGTAGTACATTATCTTATCTCCACTAGGAGAGGTATGTAGCAGGGTTTGACTTCTGAAGTAACAGTTTAAATAACAGAAGGACGGGGCCAAAAATTATGAAAGTATATCACAAAGTTCTGTTTACTACATAATTAAAAACAAATTTATTCCAATTTCATAACATTTTATACCCCTTTAACTTTTTATACTTGGGTTAGCGCGGAAGCGAAAACAGTTTACTTTCAACTCATAATACGAGTGCAACACGACAAACGCAAAAAGCTTATTTCTAGCGCAGATAGTGCTCGAGTTGGATCGTTAAATAGAGCTCCACTTGTAATCTGTCCCTAAAAGTATATTTTTGGACTTATTTTACAGATATACAGTATTAGAATGAACTGTTTTATTTTTTTATAGGTACTAATTTTTAACTGACAAATAGGGGTCGATTTATGAAGCAGCGGATGCAGCTTGTGACCCACTCCGCTTCAGTTCCGTTTGAAGCAGAAGTTAAGAAGCAGCGGTCCTAATACTGCTGCTCCTTAACTCGTTGATTGGTGATCTGGTTGGTTGACACCCCCTGCTAGCGGCTGATTGGCTGCGAATCTGCAGGGGGCGGTATTGCACCAGCAGTACACAAGAACTGCTGGTGCAGTGATTAATGCCGACAGCGTATGCTGTCAGCATTTATCTATGTGTGGCGGACATGATTTGCTATAACGGATCATGATTGTCCGCACCATGATAAATTTACCACATAGTCCCTTATGGGAGAGAAAATCTACTAATATGTATAAACTCCTTTTCCTCTCTTCCATTTTTCATTTTAATTTTACTCCTTGGAGTCTGACCAGCACTGGGTATCAAGGGTTCATATTAAAACTGTCTGGGCTAATTAATCAAATGCTCCTGATAATGATTGGTCCCACCTAATTACATTCCCCTAAAATGCCTCTTTAAGGTAACAGACTGGATCTTTGAGGAAGTGCCCCTGTGAAACCAGTCAGATCAGCTGTCTGTTTTTACCTGGAGCATGGTAATGACTATGTACTTTTGAATGTATCTTCAATAAACCCTGGACTTTTTAACTGCGCATGCTGTTGGTTTCTGAGTCTCTCCTGTTCTTGATGTTGACTCATACAGTGGTCTCAGTTATTTGAAACTCAAGTGATCTTCTCTGTAATTAAACTTGCGATAATAATCACCTAAAACAATTTACTAAGCCATTTATTGTAATTACAGATGTGTGGCTTTGGGTTAGAAGTGATCTGAGTCACTGCTCTGGATATAGCTCTAACCACTATGAGTTTATTTTATAACAGTAAAAAAAAGAAATCTAGTAAAATATAATTTAATGAAAAAGGACCATAAAAACAGAATAAATCATCTTACCCTTTGGTTCAGCTAATCACAACTTAACAAGCCTCTAAGTGCTTTTGTATTGATCAATATTGTTTTAAATTATACATAAGTCTTTGGAATATGTTTCTGTATTGCAAACTCAGGAAATAATAATAATAATAATAATAATAATAACTATAATAAAACCAATAATATTTTTATTAATATACTGGAAATATAAGTAGGGTTTTTGTAATAGTTATTTTCTATATAAAACTCCTGAATATACTTAAACAACATTGCACAAATTGCAGACAAACAGAATACAGTCAGATAAGACATCAGAAATACAAAAAGCCAAACTGTAAAAAGCAGTTAGAATAAAAGTTAGAAACAGAATTAGACGGTAGATAAGAACCAAAAAGGCCTATTAAGTCTACCCATATTACATGTTACTGTTTTCTTAGGATAGCCTTATGCATGTCCCATCAAATCTAAACATATTACATGTTACTGTTTTCTTTGGATAGCCTTATGCATGTCCCATCAAGTCTACCCATATTACATGTTACTGTTTTCTTTGGATAGCCTTATGCATGTCCCATCAAGTCTACACATATTATATGTTACTGTTTTCTTAAATAGCCTTATTCATGTCCCATCAAGTCTACCCATATTATATGTTTCTGTTTTCTTAAATAGTCTTATTCATGTCCCATCAAGTCTATACATATTACATGTTACTGTTTTCTTTGGATAGCCTTATGCATGTCCCATCAAGTCTAAACATATTACATGTTACTGTTTTCTTAAATAGCCTTATTCATGTCCCATCAAGTCTACACATATTACGTGTTACTGTTTTCTTTGGATAGCCTTATGCATGTCCCATCAAGTCTACCCATATTACATGTTACTGTTTTCTTTGGATAGCCTTATGCATGTCACATCAAGTCTACCCATATTACATGTTATTGTTTTCTTTGGATAGCCTTATGCATGTCACATCAAGTCTACCCATATTACATGTTACTGTTTTCTTTGGATAGACTTATGCATGTCACATCAAGTTTAACCAAATTACATGTTACTGTTTTCTTTGGATAGCCTTATGCATGTCACATCATGTCTACCCATATTATATGTTACTGTTTTCTTTGGATAGCCTTATACATGTCCCATCAAGTCTATCCATATTACATGTTACTGTTTTCTTTGGATAGCCTTATACATGTCCCATCAAGTCTACCCATATTACATCTTACTGTTTTCTTTGGATAGCCTTATGCATGTCCCATCAAGTCTACACATATTACATGTTACTGTTTTCTTATGATAGCCTTATGCGTGTCCCATGAAGTCTACACATATTACATGTTATTGTTTCCTTAGGATAGCCTTATGCATGTCACATCAAGTCTACCCCTATTACATGTTACTGTTTTCTAAAATAGCCTTATTCATGTCCCATCAAGTCAATACATATTACATGTTACTGTTTTCTTTAGATAGCCTTATGCATGTCCCATCAAGTCTAAACATATTACATGTTACTGTTTTCTTAAATAGCCTTATGCATGTCACATCAAGTCTACCCATATTACATGTTAATGTTTTCTTTGGATAGCCTTATACATGTCCCATCAATTTTACCCATATTACATGTTACTGTTTTCTTTGGATAGCCTTATGCATGACCCATCAAGTCTACCCATATTACATGTTACGGTTTTCTTTGGATAGCCTTATGCATGTCACATCAAGTCTACCCATATTACATGTTACTGTTTTCTTTGGATAGCCTTATGCATGTCCCATCAAGTCTACCCATATTACATGTTACTGTTTTCTTAGGATAGCCTTATGTATGTCACATCAAGTCTACCCATATTACATGTTACTGTTTTCTTTGGATAGCCTTATGCATGTCACATCAAGTCTACCCATATTACATGTTACTGTTTTCTTTGGATAGCCTTATACATGTCCCATCAAGTCTACCCATATTACATCTTACTGTTTTCTTTGGATAGCCTTATGCATGTCCCATCAAGTCTACCCATATTACATGTTACTGTTTTCTTTGGATAGCCTTATGCATGTCACATCAAGTCTACCCATATTACATGTTACTGTTTTCTTAGGATAGCCTTATGTATGTCACATCAAGTCTACCCATATTACATGTTACTGTTTTCTTTGGCTAGCCTTATGCATGTCCCATCAAGTCTACCCATATTACATGTTACTGTTTTCTTTGGATAGCCTTATACATGTCCCATCAAGTCTACACATATTACATGTTACTGTTTTCTTTGGATAGCCTTATGCATGTCCCATCCAGTCTACCCATATTACATGTTACGGTTTTCTTTGGATAGCCTTATGCGTGTCCTATCAAGTCTACCCATATTACATGTTACTGTTTTGTTTGGATAGCCTTATGCGTGTCCCATCAAGTCTAACCATATTAGATGTTACTGTTTTTTTTAGGATAGCCTTATGCGTGTCCCATCAAGTTTACACATATTACATGTTACTGTTTTCTTTGGATAGCCTTATGCATGTCACATCAAGTCTACCCATATTACATTTTACTGTTTTCTTAGGATAGCCTTATGCGTGTCCCATCAAGTCTAAACATATTAGATGTTACTGTTTTTTTGGATAGCCTTATGCGTGTCCCATCAAGTTTACACATATTACATGTTACTGTTTCCTTAGGATAGCCTTATGCGTGTCCCATTAAGTCTACACATATTACATGTTACTGTTTCCTTAGGATAGCCTTATGCGTGTCCCATCAAGTCTATACCTATTACATATTACTGTTTTCTTAGGAAAGCCTTATGCATGTCCCATCAAGTCTGCACATATTACATGTTACTGTTTTCTTATGATAGCCTTATGCATGTCACATCTAGGCTATACATATTACATGTTACTGTTTTCTTAGGATAGCCTTATGCATGTCCCATCAAGTCTACACATATTACATGTTACTGTTTTCTTTGGATAGCCTTATGCATCTCACATCAAGTCTACCCATATTGCATGTTACGGTTTTCTTTGGATAGCCCTATGCATGTCACATCATGTCTACCCATATTACATTTTATGGTTTTCTTTGGATAGCCTTATGCATGTCACATCAAGTCTACCCATATTATACGTTACTGTTTTCTTTGGATAGCCTTATGCATGTCCCATCAAGTCTACCCATATTACATGTTACGGTTTTCTTTGGATAGCCTTATGCATGTCACATCAAGTCTACCCATATTACATGTTACTGTTTTCTTAGGATAGCCTTCTGCGTGTCCCATCAAGTCTACCCATATTAGATGTTACTGTTTTTTTAGGATAGCCTTATGCGTGTCCCATCAAGTTTACACATATTACATGTTACTGTTTTCTTTGGATAACCTTATGCATGTCACATCAAGTCTACCCATATTACATTTTACTGTTTTCTTAGGATGGCCTTATGCGTGTACCATCAAGTCTAAACATATTAGATGTTACTTTTTTTTTAGGATAGCCTTATGTGTGTCCCATCAAGTCTACCCATATTACATGTTACTGTTTTCTTAGGATAGCCTTCTGCGTGTCCCATCAAATCTACCCATATTAGATGTTACTGTTTTTCAGTAGAAATGGGACTATTGTACCTTAGGTGGGTGAGACTCTGTGACAGAGGAGGAGTCTCAGGCCCAAAGGCAACCATTCAACCATTGATTGGCTTTAATTTGCTTTCATTAACCAAAGTGATTATAGATTATATACATATAAATACAGTGGCCTCTATTTATCAAGGTCTGTCGGACCTGATCCGACAGTGCGGATTAGGTCCGACAGACCTCGCTGAATACGGGGAGCAATACGCTCGCCGTATTCAGCATTGCACCAGCAGCTCACAAGAACTGCTGGTGCAACGCCACCCCCTGCAGACTCGCGGTCAATAGGCCTCCAGCAGGGGGTATCAATCAACTCGATCATACTCGATCGGTTGATTTCCAGCGAAGAGCAGGCGGACATGTTATGGAGCAGCAGTCTTTGTGACCGCTGCTTCACAACTGCTGTTTCTGGCGAGCCTGAAGCTCAATAAATATGCCCCCGTGTGTGTAAGTCTGTGTGTGTATAAAACATTATTAATTGTGAGGGGGTGGAAGTTTTGGTGAGTTCCCACACTTTTTTTTTAGGACTGTTTCCTTAGGATAGTATTATGCATGTCCCATCAAGTCTACCCATATTACATGTTACTGTTTCCTTAGGATAGCCTTATGCATGTCCCATCAAGTCTACCCATATTACATGTTACTGTTTCCTTAGGATAGCCTTATGCATGTCCCATCAAGTCTACACATATTACATGTTACTGTTTTCTTATGATAGCCTTATGCATGTCACATCAAGTCTACCCATATTACATGTTACTGTTTTCTTATGATAGCCTTATGCATGTCCCATCAAGTCTACACATATTACATGTTACTGTTTTCTTATAATAGCCTTAAGCATGTCCCATCAAGTCTACCCATATTACATGTTACTGTTTCCTTAGGATAGCCTTATGCATGTCCCATCAAGTCTACACATATTACATGTTACTGTTTTCTTATGATAGCCTTATGCATGTCACATCATGTCTACCCATATTACATTTTATGGTTTTCTTTGGATAGCCTTATGCATGTCACATCAAGTCTACCCATATTATACGTTACTGTTTTCTTTGGATAGCCTTATACATGTCCCATCAAGTCTACCCATATTACATGTTACTGTTTTCTTTGGATAGCCTTATGCATGTCCCATCAAGTCTACCCATATTACATGTTACGGTTTTCTTTGGATAGCCTTATGCATGTCACATCAAGTCTACCCATATTACATGTTACTGTTTTCTTAGGATAGCCTTCTGCGTGTCCCATCAAGTCTACCCATATTAGATGTTACTGTTTTTTTAGGATAGCCTTATGCGTGTCCCATCAAGTTTACACAAATTACATGTTACTGTTTTCTTTGGATAACCTTATGCATGTCACATCAAGTCTACCCATATTACATTTTACTGTTTTCTTAGGATGGCCTTATGCGTGTCCCATCAAGTCTAAACATATTAGATGTTACTTTTTTTTTAGGATAGCCTTATGTGTGTCCCATCAAGTCTACCCATATTACATGTTACTGTTTTCTTAGGATAGCCTTCTGCGTGTCCCATCAAATCTACCCATATTAGATGTTACTGTTTTTCAGTAGAAATGGGACTATTGTACCTTAGGTGGGTGAGACTCTGTGACAGAGGAGGAGTCTCAGGCCCAAAGGCAACCATTCAACCATTGATTGGCTTTAATTTGCTTTCATTAACCAAAGTGATTATAGATTATATACATATAAATACAGTGGCCTCTATTTATCAAGGTCTGTTGGACCTGATCCGACAGTGCGGATTAGGTCCGACAGACCTCGCTGAATACGGGGAGCAATACGCTCGCCGTATTCAGCATTGCACCAGCAGCTCACAAGAACTGCTGGTGCAATGCCACCCCCTGCAGACTCGCGGTCAATAGGCCTCCAGCAGGGGGTATCAATCAACTCGATCATACTCGATCGGTTGATTTCCAGCGAAGAGCAGGCGGACATGTTATGGAGCAGCAGTCTTTGTGACCGCTGCTTCACAACTGCTGTTTCTGGCGAGCCTGAAGCTCGATAAATATGCCCCCGTGTGTGTAAGTCTGTGTGTGTATAAAACATTATTAATTGTGAGGGGGTGCAAGTTTTGGTGAGTTCCCACACTTTTTTTTTAGGACTGTTTCCTTAGGATAGTATTATGCATGTCCCATTAAGTCTACCCATATTACATGTTACTGTTTCCTTAGGATAGCCTTATGCATGTCCCATCAAGTCTACCCATATTACATGTTACTGTTTCCTTAGGATAGCCTTATGCATGTCCCATCAAGTCTACACATATTACATGTTACTGTTTTCTTATGATAGCCTTATGCATGTCACATCAAGTCTACCCATATTACATGTTACTGTTTTCTTATGATAGCCTTATGCATGTCCCATCAAGTCTACACATATTACATGTTACTGTTTTCTTATAATAGCCTTAAGCATGTCCCATCAAGTCTACCCATATTACATGTTACTGTTTCCTTAGGATAGCCTTATGCATGTCCCATCAAGTCTACACATATTACATGTTACTGTTTTCTTATGATAGCCTTATGCATGTCACATCAAGTCTACCCATATTACATGTTACTGTTTTTTATGATAGCCTTATGCATGTCCCATCAAGTCTACCCATAGTACATGTTACTATTTTCTTAGGATAGCCTTATGCATGTCCCATCAAGTCTACCCATAGTACATCTTACTGTTTTTTACGATAGCCTTATGCATGTCCCATCAAGTCTACACATATTACATGTTGCTGTTTTCTTAGGATAGCCTTATGCATGTCACATCAAGTCTACCCATATTACATGTTACTGTTTTCTTATGATAGCGTTATGCATGTCCCATCAAGTCTACCCATAGTACATGTTACTGTTTTCTTAGGATAGCCTTATGCATGTCCCATCAAGTCTACCCATAGTACATGTTACTGTTTTTTACGATACCCTTATGCGTGTCCCATCAAGTCTACACATATTACATGTTACTGTTTCCTTAGGATAGCCTTATGCATGTCCCATCTAGTCTATACATATTACATGTTATTGTTTTCTTATGATAGCCTTATGCATGTCCCATCAAGTCTACCCATATTACATGTTACTGTTTCCTTAGGATAGCCTTATGCATGTCCCATCAAGTCTACCGATAGTACATGTTACTGTTTCCTTAGGATAGCCTTATACATGTCCCATCAAGTCTACCCATATTACATGTTACTGTTTTCTTATGATAGCCTTATGCATGTCACATCTAGTCTATACATATTACATGTTACTGTTTTCTTATGATAGCCTTAAGCATGTCCCATCAAGTCTACACATATTACATGTTACTTATTACTTAGGATAGCCTTTTGCATGTCCCATCAAGTCTACATATATTACATGTTACTCTTTTCTTTGGATAGCCTTATGCATGTCCCATCAAGTCTACCCATATTACATGTTACTGTTTTCTTTGGATAGCCTTATACATGTCCCATCAAGTCTACCCATATTACATGTTACTGTTTTCTTATGATAGCCTTATGCATGTCACATCTAGTCTATACATATTACATGTTACTGTTTTCTTATGATAGCCTTAAGCATGTCCCATCAAGTCTACACATATTACATGTTACTGTTTCCTTAGGATAGCCTTATGCATGTCCCATCAAGTCTACCCATATTACATGTTACTGTTTTCTTATGATAGCCTTAAGCATGTCCCATCAAGTCTACCCATATTACATGTTACTGTTTTCTTATGATAGCCTTAAGCATGTCCCATCAAGTCTACCAATATTACATGTTACTGTTTCCTTAGGATAGCCTTATGCATGTCCCATCAAGTCTACCCATATTACATGTTACTGTTTTCTTATGATAGCCTTAAGCATGTCCCATCAAGTCTACCCATATTACATGTTACTGTTTTCTTATGATAGCCTTAAGCATGTCCCATCAAGTCTACACATATTACATGTTACTGTTTCCTTAGGATAGCCTTATGCTTGTCCCATCAAGTCTACACATATTACATGTTACTGTTTTCTTATGATAGCCTTATGCATGTCCCATCAAGTCTACACATATTACATGTTACTGTTTTCTTATGATAGCCTTAAGCATGTCCCATCAAGTCTACCAATATTACATGTTACTGTTTTTTACGATAGACTTATGCATGTCCCATCAAGTCTACACATATTACATGTTACTGTTTTCTTATGATAGCCTTATGCATGTCCCATCAAGTCTACCCATAGTACATGTTACTGTTTTTTACGATAGCCTTATGCATGTCCCATCAAGTCTACCCATATTACATGTTACTATTTTCTTAGGATAGCCTTATGCATGTCCCATCAAGTCTACACATATTACATGTTGCTGTTTTCTTAGGATAGCCTTATGCATGTCCCATCAAGTCTACCCATATTACATGTTACTGTTTCCTTAGGATAGCCTTATGCATGTCACATCAAGTCTACCCATATTACATGTTACTGTTTTCTTATGATAGCCTTATGCGTGTCCCAGGCATTTTTTATTTGCTTTACAGTCTTTGTGTTTACCACCTCAATTGGAAGTTTATTCCATGAATACACCACCCTTTCTGTAAAAAAAAAAACTTCCTCGCATTTCTGCATTTGCTACTTTCTAGTTTAAGATTTTTGACCCCTGATTTTGGCATTTGTTTGTTTTTTATGGAACAAGGCTTTCAAGTTCTACTTTATTAAGTCCCTTTATATATTTGAAGGTTTCTATTGTGTCTGTTCTTTCACTTCTCTCCTCTAAACTATCCATATTTAGGTCACAGGGCTCCATTCATTAAGCAGGGGATGCTGCTTTGGAGTCCCATCAATTCAGGTCCACATGAAACGAAAGTTAAGAAGCAGCGTCCTTCCAGGTGGCGGACTGAAATCGCCCCAGTCCGATATGATTGGGATGATTGACGGCCCCTGTTAGAGGCCGTCAGTTAGCAGGGGGCAGCATTGCACAAGCATTTCCCCAGAAATGCTTGTGCAATGATAAATGCCAACAGCGTATACTGTATGCATTTAGCATGGTTGAGCGTAAGATCACTGCTTCTTAACTTCTCCTCCACCTTTTAGGGGGCGGACGAAATCACCCCAATCCTATATGTCGGGATGATAGACAGCCCCTGCTAGCGACTGCCAGTGAGCAGGGAGCGGCATTGTACAAGCATTTCACCAGAAATGCTTGTGCAATGATAAATGCGAACAGCTTATACTGTCAGGAATTTAGCGAGGTTGAGGGGCCCTTTAATAAATCTACCCCAAAGTTTCTAGTTTATTTATATCTTTCTAAAGATATGGGGGTAGATTTACTAAATGTCGAGCGGACATGATTCACTATAGCGAATCATGTCCACTCTACATTACTAAATGCAGACAGCATATGCGTTGAGCATTTATTTTTATTGCACAAGCATTTCTAGTGAAATGCTTGTGCAATGTCACCACTTGCTGACTGGCAGCCAATTGGCCACTAGCAGGGGATGTCAATCATCCTGATCGTATTGGTATGATTTCAATCAATCACCTAAAAAGTGGCAGACAGGTTAAGGAGCAGCAGTCTTATGACCGCTATTTCTTAACGTACGTTTCAGGCAAGCCTGAACCAATTGGCTTCCGAAGCAACATCTGTGGCTTCATAAATGGAGCACATGGTCTCCAGAACTGTACACAGTATTCCAAATGAGGCCTAACTAATGATCTGTAAAGTGAAGGGGTGAAGTCCAGCGGAAACGCAAGGGAACAGAGTTCCTGCACTATTTTTGCAGATGGAACAAAGTTCCACTTGGACAGAGAACAGAAACACTTCAGTAAACACTGCTGCTGCTGGTATGAGGAGCTGGAGTACAGTCTGATTAGAAGGTTCCTGAGATCCTCTAGTAATGGGCAGCAACACTTACACTAAAATACACTAAATACAAGCCTGTCAGCGGTCCTGCTGTGTGATCACCTGCACTGTTTGGAACACATGGTGCTTACATTTCTGTGTGGCGTGCTCTGTGGTTATTTAGCTCCCCTCAGCAGAAATAGGACTATTGTACCTTAGGTGGGTGAGACTCTGTGACAGAGGAGGAGTCTCAGGCCCAAAGGCAACCATTCAACCATTGATTATCTTTAATTTGCTTTCATTAACCAAAGTGATTATATATTATATACATATAAATACAGTGGCCTCTATTTATCAAGGTCTGTTGGACCTGATCCGACAGTGCGGATCAGGTCCGACAGACCTCGCTGAATATGGCGAGCAATACGCTCGCTGTATTCAGCATTGCACCAGCAGCTCACAAGAGCTGCTGGTGCAACGCCACCCCCTGCCGACTCGCGGCCAATAGGCCGCCAGCAGGGGGTGTCAATCAACCCGATCGTACTCGATCGGTTGATTTCCAGCGATGTCTGTCCGCCTGCTCAGACCGCTGCTTCACAACTGCTGTTTCTGGTGAGCCTGCAGGCTCACCAGAAACACGGGGCATCAAGCTCCATACGGAGCTTGATAATTATGCCCCCGTGTGTGTAAGTCTGTGTGTGTATAAAACAATATTAATTGTGAGGGGGTGGAAGTTTTGGTGAGTTCCCACACTTTTTTTTTAGGACTTGACCCCCTGGTAAAGTGGCATAAGAACCTTGCTGTTTTTCCTACTAATAATGCACACATGTATTTGACTGGCCCTACTGGCTGCACTGTCTACTGAATTTTAAATCCTCTGACATAATAATTCCCAAGTCATGTTCCTCTTTAGTTACAGTCAGTAATGTACCATTGAGACTATAACTGTACTTTGGGTTTTTGGATCCTATATACATCATTTTGTTCTTATTTGGTCAATCCCTCCTGGAACATCAACTCTGTTACAAATTTTTGTATCATCAGCAAACAAGCCAACCTTACTTACCCTGCAGTCCACATCCAATATCACTTTTAAACATGTTAAACAAAACAGGCCCAGGAACTGACCCTTGGGGAAAACCACTAGTAACTGACTCCTCATTTGAATGCACTCCATGGGGCCGATTTATCAAGCTCCGCTGCTCCATAACTTATCCGCCTGCTCTGAGGCCGCAGACAGAAATCAACCCCCAATTGGCTGCAAATTTGCAGGGGGCAGCATTGCACCAGCAGTTCACAAGAACTGCTGGTGCAATGATAAATGCTGTCGGCATTTATCGATGTGCAGTGGGCATGATACGCTACATCGTATCATGCCCGCACGCACTATAATAAATATACCCCTATTAATTGAAACCTTCTGCCTTCTATCCTTAAAGGGCCATTATACACTCATTTTTTCTTTGCATAAATGTTTTGTAGATTATCTATTTATAAAGCCCATAAAGTTTGTTTTTTTAAAAATGTATAGTTGTGCTTATTTTTAAATAACATTGCTCTGATTTTCAGACTAACCAAGCCCACACGTTTTATTTGAATACCGTCAGCTACCTTCTCCAGCTTGCTCCTGTTTGTGTAAAGGGTCTTTTCATATGCAAAAGAAGGGGGAGGGGGGAGTGTCTTATTTCCCACTTGCAGTGGGCTTTCCAACTGCCTTTTCAACAGAGCTAAACTGAAAGCTTCTAAGTACGTTTTTAAACAATTTTCTACTGGATTTTTATATCAGTATCTGTGCATCTTATTCTTTATAGTAGTGTCTATTACATGCAGTTATATGAAAATGAGTGTATACTGTCCCTTTAAGCCAGAAATGTACCCACTTAACAATATTAGCATCTACTTCAATGTTATCACCCAATATACTTGCTAACAGTCTATACACTGCACTTCTTCAACAGCAAAAGTATGTTATCATTGCTGAATCTGGAAAGATATAAAACACTGAATGCGCCACAAAGTCCAATAATCAAAGAGATATCAAGAGAAAGGACAATTAAACTAACACTCAAAAACAAGTAGCACTTTAATGAGCTGGGGAGGCATTCTGAGTCATCTCAGTGACCCAGCTTGCTATCACGTTGGTCAGCAAATACTGGTTACAGGAATAAACAGCAGGAAAACAGGATTTGTTTAAAAGACTATTATAACAACAACAACAACCCATAAAGGCGTGAAAGCAACACATTTCTTAGCCTAATAATACAAATGGAGTTTCATCACCCTAATGTAATTAGTTTTTCATGAGGAACAAAAAAGTGTATAATATATATATATATATATATATTATACTGTATCAAGATGCCATGTTATGAAGTTATTGTTCCTTTGTAGTTCATGCTACTATTTAAACCTAAGAATAGGGAATGATTAGGAGTGCACTGAAGAAAGGCTAGGGCAGAAAATATGAGTGTGATGTGTGTTCTGTATTCTACTGTACGTCGTGTATCAATACCTATATATATACAGTATACATAAGAATTGTGTATCAAACGACTTGGTATCCAAGCTACTTGTTAGAAACAGTGTATTAATTCTATGTATTAAAACAATGTATTTAATCCAAAACAATGTATTTAATCCAAAACAATGTATTTAATCCAAAACAATGTATTTATTCTAAAACATGAAATGCTTAAGCACAATATAATACATAACATGGATCCATGAAATACAATGAGCTCACTAATAAAATATAAAATCTATAAACAATGCAATAAATTCCTGGATTATGGCGTGGACCATGTTAATGTTATTAGTCAATTAGTTCCAAAGATTGTCTACAATGAATCCGTGTCCAATTCTAAAGTGACGACGTGCCAAATATAAATTTACTGTGCAGAAAAATGACAGTGTGGGGGGGGGGGGAGTGACCCTCAAAAATTCAAAAATAAAAACATATAAAATGCATTAAGAAACTAATGAAAAAAATCATAAAAAAGTGAAAAAATGAAAAATGGAAGTATGGGTAAATACCCAAAATGTACAAAAAATATAAAAAAACAAAAACTCAAAAATGTATGATATTATAATTCCATTAAAAGTTCCATTAGGAATTGAGTGATCCCACAAAATGGGAAGAACAAGCAATAGTTATTAAGAACAGATTCCTAGAGAGAGGATATCAATAAGATATACTAGATAACAACATAGAAGAAGTTAGGAACATTGACCGTGAAAATCTTTTGACTTATAAGAAAAAGACTAATACGAACCCCGAAGACTCAATATTGACAATACCTTTTTATAAGAGAATATAGTGAGAACAGATCCCTAATTGAGAGAATTATAAGGAAACACTGTCCATTGCTCAAAAATGATGATGTTATAGGAGAGAGGCTAACTTCACAACCAATATTCATTTACAGGAAGATTAACAATCTTAAAAACACATTGTCACCTAGCATACCGAGGTTAATGAAACATGGAACCAGTGACATACCTGTATATGATAGAAAGATTAAAGGTTTCTTTCCCTGCCTAAGCTGTAAAGCTTGTACAAATGGCACAAAAACAAAAAATTGTGTCTCCCACAACACAAAATTGAAATATGAAATAAAGGATCTAATAAGATGTCAGAGTAAAGGGGTTATTTACATCATTCAATGTAGCTGTAGCTTACAATATGTCGGTCAGACCTCCAGACAACTAAAAGACAGAATTAGGGAAGACCTTTCACAGATTAAAAATAGAAATACTGAAACCACTTTATATAACCATTTCACAACCAAACACCAAGGTAATAATAAGGATTTCAGATGTATAGGCATTCAAAAAGTC
Source organism: Bombina bombina (assembly GCF_027579735.1). Taxonomy (NCBI): domain Eukaryota; kingdom Metazoa; phylum Chordata; class Amphibia; order Anura; family Bombinatoridae; genus Bombina; species Bombina bombina. Next base: position 309,857,572 of record NC_069506.1, read on the forward strand.
ACCCAAAATTGGAGAGGAGGAGATTTTGAAAAAAAGTTACTTATTGCCGAATCCAAATGGATTTTCAATTTAGATTTCCTATATCCAAAAGGTTTGAATAACAAGGAAGATCTGACACATCTCCTAAACATGCGAGGACACATGAAAACATACAATAGACATATTCCCTTAGCCCTATGCATGTATATATGACTATTAATGTGACTAATTTATATTTATATTCGCCTTTTAGATTTACTGTATACACATGTGTCCTTATACTGATCTGTCCTTGTGCTAACTTAAACATATTTTTAAAGTGTTACTCAAACCTAATTAGTCCATAAGATTCAGACATATAGATTGGCTGGACATAAATTTAAGTATATCTATTTGTATTTTTATCAGATCTGATATTCCTACACCATTATTTTCATTCATATATCCTTTATCTAGATATGTTTTTATCCAAATGTATTTTATTTTATGTCATATTGTACCTTCTGGTCCTTATTTTTAGACAAGATTTTTAAAAGTTTTTTATGTATTTTGCAATTCTAGATTATATCCATTTGTATATGCTGCTATAATATATTACATGTATTTTCAGAGAGTTTTTTTTTATTTGCATATACTTTTAGATGAGACGTATAGATCACTACTATTATTCTCCATTTTAATATATTGTATCAAATCCAACAGTATGTTATGTAATATTATCCCACAGTAATATTGATTCTCAGTTTTATATAATAGTATTTTATGTTATGTACTAGTATTCCACATTAATATCGACTGTTTTTTGTTTACAATTTTTATTTACCTGTCCTAATCCAATTTGCATACCAATATGTACGATTCCCCCTTGACCCCTCTTCCCCCTATTTAGGCCCTATACCTATAACCCACGCAGAGGAAACACATGCCTTAAGCAAGGCTAAGACAGAGATGACACTAACAGCTTCCTGCGCCACTTCCTGTCACATGATCCCTCATGTGGTTAAGATGGAAGTGACGCACCTGCATGACATGTCACTTCCGCCCACATCAGTTTAAAGAGGTGAGGCAATGCCGAAAAGATATGCGGATTATGTATCACACAATTGGTTGTGTGGGAGCTGAAGGAAAGGCTGCTTTGCATTTGTTTGTGAAATGTTACCCTCTGGCAGTGTATACCACATCAGAGGTCCTGAAGGAATACTGACAAGTACCCTGTCTTGGAACCTCTTTTAACAAAAGAAGGTCAATGTGTTGACCTTGGGGAATTTGATATTGTGATGTACAGAGAGGTACACATAGGGAAGTATTGGCCAACCATGGCAGCTTGACTCTAATTGAATGCTAATAGATTGGGCTTTAATTCAGAAAATTTATTTTAAATATTAAAAAATCCCTTTTATTCCTCACTACAGAAACATGACAACCTATATTGGTTTGGAATTGTGAGCTGAGGCCCATGAGGAAAACTTAAAGGGACATGAAACCCAACATTTTTCTTTCAAGATTCAGATAGAGCATACAATTTTAAACAACTTTCCAATTTTCTTCAAATATCTAATCAAATATCTATTGGTATCCTTTGTTGAAAAGCATACCTAGGTAGGCCCAAGAGCTGAGAGCTAGCTGCTGATTGGCGGCTGCACATATATGCCTCTTGTCAATGGCTTAATGATGTGTTTAGCTATCTCCCAGTAGTGCATTGCTCCTCTTTCAACAAAGAATACCAAAAGAATGAAGCAAAATTGATAATAAAATTAACCTTGAAAGCTATTTTAAATATATATATATATATATGCTCTGAGTCATGAAAGAAAAAAAAATAAGTTTCATGTCCCTTTAAGGTTATTGTCAGACTTTATTGTTATTATGATACAATGTCTCATAATTGTGTCTGTTTAAAGTCACTGTATAACACAGGGAGTTTCAGATGACCGGAGCGCAGTGCAGAGTACTATGTATCAAACAGCTCTTACTATAGGGATAATAAATCATAAATCATGGTTACTGTACAATGAAACACAATAACACACAAGCAACACAATGACAATGCACATTCAATGACAAAGCCTTGGCTTCCATTACAAGCTTAATCTGAGGCCTAATGAGTTGACCTAAGTGATTTTCAAGAAGACCTGTCGGAGCAGCTTATTAATTAAGTCTGGAATCATTAATTAAAACTCAATAATGAGCAGAGAAAGAAACAGACAAATCAGATCTCCGCATCCTTATTCTCTCCATCAATCTCCCATCATTACAGACTCATCAATCTTGCCCCCTCCCTACATCTGTTCTAATATCTCCTTCTGTCCATCAATCACGTATCACTTTCTATCTCGTGCATTCTTCATTTTCTCTCCTGCATCTGATGCTTTCCTCATCCGAACGCTTGCTTTTATAAGAATTTTACTTGTGTGACCGATGCTGTCTGTGTCATTAGCAAACAATTTATTATTGAAACAAATAAAAAGGGTTCATTTATTGCGCAAATCATTTCTTTGAGTCTCTGAATAGGCTTAATATATGATTTTTTATTAAGATATGTCTATGTATCGTA